>NW_005872056.1:110047-122749 GCF_000147115.1 Myotis lucifugus
CCCCCGGCCCGCGGCCACGCCCACCCGGCCCGCCCGGCCCGCCGCCTGGGCTGGCGCCTCTCCGGGAGGGGCCGCTCCGCCAGCGCCCAGCGGCCAGCTACCATCTCCAGGCGACCCTCGCGGACCCTAGACCAGGCCCCGCCGGGGACACACCCCGGACATGGGCCGCTACCACTCCCGCATCCCCGGTGCCTAGCGTTTCCCCCACCCCCGCGGGCGCCCGTGGTCCAGCTGCACACCCATCCTGCACTCGCATAGCTCTCCTCTGCCCACTGCTGCCCAGGGCATCCCGCTCGCCCCGTGCGACCGACAGTAAGCTGGGCTCCAAGGGATGGAGCCAACAGGTCCTCGGGATTTAGACAACCTACACAGGCTGCTCACTGACTCTGATGCCATGCTGGGTGCTGAGGCTGGAAGAATGGGTCCAACTGCTTAGGGCTGGATGTGGGAGAGATGGGGAGACATAGGGCATGTTGCTCGAGGGCTCGGAGTTTCTTTTAGGGAGTCCGAACATGTCCTAAAATTAGATTGTGGTGATGGGTGCCCCCTGTGAATATACTAAATATCTCTAATAGGACATTTAAATGGGTGAGTTAAGCTGATTTTTAAAGAATCCAAGAGACTCATCGCCACCAACAGCGTGGGAACTCAGGGAAGCAGGCAGCAGCCGCCCCAGCTCAGCTGGACCTGGAGTAAGAACCAGGGTGTGCATTTCAGGACACAACCCAGGCCCAGAGTACATTATTCTGTAAATATGTGGCATAAGAAACATTTTTTAAAATGTTCAACTTCTCGCCAGGCGTGGCTCAGGGGTTGAGCATCCATCTATGAACCACGAGGCTACGGTTCAATTCCTGGTCAGGGCACATGCCCCGGTTGTGGGCTCGATCCCCAGTGTGGGGCATACAGGAGGCAGCTGATCAATGATTCTCTCTCATCATTGATGTTTCTATCTCTCTCTCCCTCTCCCTTCCTCTCTGAAATTAAAAAAATCAAAAATAAAATGTTCAACTTCTCTAGTAATTAAAAAAAATGCAAATGAAAGCAAGGCAAGAGCCCTGGAGTGGGCAGAACAGCATTCTGCAATGTTGGTGGCCTGCAACCAGACAAGCTGAAGCCCAGCTGGGAGGACAAGCAGGTGCTGAACTTCACAGAAAATGATGCCCCATTTCTAGGAAATGACCTAAAATCAGATTCAGATAAAGATCATTATCAGTCACTTAGCAAACACTTGAGAGCGCCTAACAGAACAGTAGTGGGGACATGGTTAAGTTCGAGGGCTATGCCATGATTTAACAACAATGCTCCTATTGACATGAAAAATGCTCCTATTTAGGTTAAAAACAAAGCAAGGTATAACAGTTCCATATATTTGTGCTCAAGTATGTAAGTTTTTTGAACTACAAGTATTACAGTAAAATAAAAGCTACCATTTGCTGGTGAGGTAAATGATTATCTTCTTTTTATGTTCATTTTCCAAATGAATTATTACCTCTACAAACATTACATTTAAACCTGGAAAATGGCAAAAAAAAATCAATATATTTCCTAAGAAAATTAAGGAGGAGAATGAAGCAGAGGACAGGACTCATTCATTTGTTGGAGGAATGAACAGATCTTGAAGGCTGCTAGTAAGTGGGGAAATAAAAAGAAGTGTAGAATAATTTCAAGGTCCCTAGCTTGGAGGAATACATAACAAAGAAACAGGTTTGGGAAGAGATGAATTCCATTTTGCACCTAAGCTGTTTGAGGAACCTATGAAGTCCAGTACTGATGTATAGAGAGCCACTTTCGAGCTCAAAAAACGAAGTTGGGGCTCAATTTAAAAATTAGTAGTTGGGCATTGTCCCATGCACTGAAAGTTGCTGGTTTGATTCCCAGTCAGGGTACCAAGAAGAAAAATAAAAAAAATCTGGGGATCTTCACTGTAGAGGTGGGAGTAAAGGTGCCTACTGTTCCTTCTTACCCGTGAGGCATCTTCCTTGAAGAGATCAGAGAATTGTGCAAGGCTGTGAAGACCCAGTGTAATTTTTTGTGCTTCCAAAGACCTTTTTTACTTTTTAATATATACTTTTTATTGATTTCAGAGTGGGAGAGGGAGATAGAAACATCGATGAGAGAGAATCATCGATTGGCTGCCTCCTGCATGCCCCCTACTGGCCATATGCCCTGACCGGGAATTGAACCGTAACCTCTTGGTTCATAGCTCCACGCTCAATCACTGAGTCATGCTGGCTGGGCCCAAAGACCATTCTTAAATGGCTGGGGTAGTACCTAGACATATAAAATAACACTTCATTGTAAGTTTAGAAGTGTTTTACTTTTTCGGGGGGTTGGGGTTGAGGGAAATGCACAGCACTTCCGAAATTGCTCAGCTGCTTGAAAGATGTGAGGCCATTTAACCTCCTCTTCCTCGGATTTTCTTTAAAACAACTTTCATCTCCTTCTGCCCAACAATTTCTCATCTCATGAATCACTGCAACTGCTTCTGTTATAGCATGCTTACACTAGTCCTCTCCCTCTCAAATCCTCATCGGGTGCTTATCTCGGGAAGCGAATGTGCCAAGCACCCTGGGAAAAAGAAAAGCTACAGCCAGTTGGGGAAATAAGATGAGCATACCGAAAAAACTGTTAAATAATGAAAGGATTTCAATAACAGTTCACCTGTCTGCCTACTCTGCTGCCAGCCATTTGCCAAATCCAGGTATGGGGAGGGTCTGCCTACACTTGCCAGCGAGCCTGGGGTTCTCCTTTAGCTCATGACAAAACCCATAAAAGCCTTCATTGATAGCCACCCGGGAGGCACTCAGGATCTGCTGCATGTGGCATGATGTGTTTTCTCTTCCTTTCGCCTAACAAAGTTACAGTGTCTAGCTTCCAGATCAAACACATTGCTTTTCTCATATGGTTTACTTTATTGGAGAAAAAGATCGATTTGTTGTCCCACTTATTTATGCATAGATTCTTGCATGTGCCCTGAACAGGGACTGAACTTAACCTACAACCTTGGCGTAGTGGGATGCCGATCTAACAGTTACCTGGCCAGGGCTGAGTCACTTTTAATTAACATAAAAAATTTTCTCATTAGTTCTGACATTTTTTTTTCCTGCAAGAGCTAGTAAGAGTAAATTAAGGGTTTGAGTGTGAATGCCTGTTGCTCAAACTAGAGTTCACAATTGTCGGGCCAATGTGGCTCAGTGGTTGAGCGTCAACCTATGAAATCAGGTCACCCTCGGATTCCCGGTCAGGGCACATGCCCCAGTTTCGGCCTTGATCCCCATCAGGAGGCAGCCAATCAATGATTCTCTCTCATCATTGATGCGTCTATCTCTTCCTTCTTCTTCCTCTCTGAAATGAATACATAATTAAAAAAAAAAAAAGAGGCCCTGGCCAGTGTGGCTCCATGCTGGAACATCTGCCCAAGGACCAAAGAGTCTCACGTTTGATTCCCGGTCAAGGGCTCATACCTGGGTTGCAGGTTTGTTCCTCAGCCCTGGTCGGGGCATGTGCAGGAGGCAATCAATTGATGTGTCTCTCTTACATCAATATTTCTCTCTCTCTCCTCACCTCCCTCCCTTCCACTCTAAAAATTAATTTAAAAAAATATCCTCCGGTAAGGATTAACAACAACAAAAAGAGTTCATAACCACAGTAGGCCAGAGGAAGGACATCTTAGTTCTTTGTTCCCCCTAGGGACTAACAATGTAATGTGAGCTGATTAGGTCAATTTTTCCAAACCTTGGATTCTCCATCTTTTGTTGTTGTTATTAATCCTCATCCGAAGATATTTTTCCATTGATTTTTAGAGAGGGTGGAAAGGAGAAGAGAGACAGAGAGAAACATCGATATGAGAGAGAAACAAGGATTGGTTGCCTCTCGCATGCACACTGACCAGGGCTGAGGATCAAGCCTGCAACCGTGGTACGTGCCCTTGACCAAAATCAAACCTGGGATCCTTCAGTCTGAGGGCTGATGCTCTATCCATTGAGCCAAAACTAGGACTCTCCATCTTTAAAAAAATGCACCTACTGCCCTGGCCGGTGTGGTTCAGTTGGTTGGAGTGCCGTCCTGTAAACCAAAAGGTCAAGGGCTCAATTCCTGGTCAGGGCACATAACTGGGGTTATGGGTTCGATCCCCAGTCAGGGTACATACAAGAGGCAACTGGTTAATGCTTCTCTCTCTCGCCCCCTTTCTCTCTCTAAAATCAATAAACATATCCTCAGGTGAGGATTACAATGAAAGAAAAAAGCACATACTTGTATGGGTCCCACCTCCCTGACAAGCATAATTTACCAAGGTCGCCAGGCACTTAGAGAACTTCAGCAAAGGCCTTGTGAGAAGCCCATATACTGATACAGCCAGTGTCTTTAAACATCCTCGTGCAGAAACCTCCAATTAACTTCAGCAGCATATACTAGTACATGCCAAGGTAAAACCTTTCCCTAGAAGCTTCCGTAAATAAAATCTTCCTTTTACGCATCTTGTATTTCAGAATTAAGCAGGATTCCTAAGTAGTACTTGAAAAACATAATTTAGGTACCCCAAATATTGTAATTTGTCAAAAGAAAAATTCATCGGTTTTATTCAGAAAGTTGTTGCCTTGATAAAAAAAAAAAAAAAAAGAAGAAGAAGAAGAAAAACCCACAAAGGAGCCCTGCCAGTGTGGCTCAGCGTTGAGCATCGACCCATGAGCAAAGAGGTCACCAGGATTGAGGTCAAGGCACATGCCAGTTTAGGGCTCAGTCCCCAGTAGGGGGCGTGCATGGGGCAGCCAATCCATGATTCTCTCGCTCATCATTGACTTCTCGCTCTCTTCCTTCTTCTCTCTAAAATCAATTTAAAAAGAAGGAATTGAAAAAGGACTAAAAGGCTCCCTTTGTTTAATGAGATGCAAAAGGGGGGTGGTGGCTTAATTCCACATTAGCTAATTAACAATTATCAATTTGTTAGTTTGTAAAACTAACATCAATTTATACATACCACAATACATTGTAAAATAAAAAGCTTAACTCTTCTGAGTTATTCTGTCTCAGAAAGCAAACTAGATTACACTGGATTACAAGTGTCACCAGACTTGCTTTGGAAACATAATGTTGAACAAAATCACAAATCCAAAACCTTTCATATGGATGTAAAAAAAGTCTTTTGTGCATATTCGTTGGGCATCAAAGTATCAGGCCAAGAACTGGGTCCCGTCTGCTGACATTCTGCTCTCTCCTCCCCCGAGGGTCAGTGTGGCCAGGTGCGCCATCCAATCCTTCAGCCTGGGGACGCACAGAACCACGACAGAAACTATCAAACGCGACGTCAGACCTAAGGACCGCTGCCTGGTCCCTCGCTGCCTGCCCCCGCGGGCGCCCCTTTAAGTTCTTGCTCCATAGGCAGCTGGAGTTCCAGGCTCCTCGGAGGGATCGCTGAGCTCCGGCACCTCTTCCTCCAATACCTGTTTCAACCAGCGGTCCGTGCTGGTCTCGTCCCTAACGACGCACCAAATGAGCAGAATCATGAGGGACAGGCTTATGGGCAAGACCCTCCACCAGGGTCGCTGCTGCTCCTTTCCCAGGGAATGCTCCACCGTCCAACGGGACGGGTTGGCTTTGCTGGTGGAAAACTGAATGGGGCGGTCAGGATCGTCCTCTTCCTCGCCCTTGGCTGCGGACTGGGCCTGATCCCGGCCACCGGGCGGCGAATGCAGGCTTCGGGAAGCCCAGCGCACGAGCCTCAGCGCCCGGGCAGCCCTGGAAAAAAAAGAGCAGTGAGCTTGCCGCACGCAGCGCCCGTCCTCCGCCCCGCCGAGACCGCACAGAGCTCACCCAGCCGCCGGCGCACACAGCACACAGCTCATCACGACCTCCGCTCTGCACTCGGCTCTGCGTCGCGCGCCGCGCGCGTCAGTTCCGTCGCGCGAAACCGGAAACCAGACGCAGTTCCAGGTCTCCACTCACGACTACAGAACGTGGGACCACTTGCGCAACGGAACTGACGCATATTCTCTCAAAGGCCACTTCCGTCGCAGGTCGGCTGACGAGCCGCGAGGGCATGCTGGGAAATGTAGTTTTCTACCGGCCCGAAGAGGAGCTAGCTGCTAGCTAGCCTATGGGTTTCTAACCTGTGGTGCAGGGATTGAAGCCAGCCGGCGGAGCAGGGTACTGGCGTCTTATTCCGACAAACTGGCCTCAGAGCGGGTTCCCTAGCGGGCAGGACCGCCCCAGATTGGCGCCCTGAGCCTGCACCCCTCGTGCTGTGCTAACGTAGTCCCTGGACGCCTCCTTCTCGCAGCCTTGCGACGCCCCAGTTGGCTCTCCTCGTGGGACTTTGAGTCACAGGAGTCATCTTGTTCCCTCGATTAGTGTTCCCCCGCTAGGATCGAGTTCCGTGAGCACGTAGCCTGCCCATGGGTTCCCCCCTGGCAGTGAGCACCCCTGCGCCCTGGGACCGCAGGCATCTGCACCCAAAGCTGCTCAGGTCCCAGGGCTGGCCAAACCGCTCTGCAAGGCCATGATTCCCTCACCCTACGCAGCAGGGCACACCTAGAATCATAGAAGCCATCTTGCACTTGGACACAGCCGCCTCTCCAGCCCAACGGAATCACGTTGCACGACGTAGCACTAATCCTCTGAGGCTGCAGTGTGCTCCGGTTGACCTGGAGTCAGGCTGGGAGGGCGTCCTGCGGGGATCCCGGGGTTCCTGCTCTACCTGGTACCCCAGTTGGCTTCTTGGGAAAGCTGCTGGAGTATTCTGCCCTCAAGGCAAACTGGCCCTGGCTCTGTCTGAGCCATCCTGTCTGAAGACCACATAGGGAGGGAGGTACAGGCATCATCACAGACTCTGTGGGGATGTGTGTGTGGTGGGGGGGGGGGGGGGGCGGATGAGGGGGGTAACTTAGTGACAAAAATCAGGTCAGGAGGCCACCTTGTGGACTGTAATGTGCTGCCTCCCTAGCTCAGCCTCTTTGCCTCTGGAGCGCCCCTCACCTGCACCTTCTTTCTGGCAGAAGCACCAGACTCAAGACCAGTTTTGCACCCTCAGGAACTCTCCAGACATTAGAGCAAGGGTGGCGGGCTAGAGGTGTCCTGAACTCAGCAACATCCGGGAATGTTCTCCACCCCAGGAAACCTAGCTCCAGATGCTTGGCAGCAGTTCAGCTCCCAACCTAGGAGTTCAAAGTTGCTGTGTCAACAGACGCATCTGTGTACCCAGATCCTCCTCATTGGTCCCCACTCCACCATTTCCACCCCAGAGCCCCGCCCAGAATCACTGCCAAACCAAATGGCCCACAGGAATCCCAGGAGCACCCACTGTGGGTGGTAGGAGGACAGGGCAGGAAGTGGGAGGAGGGGCCAGAATCTTTCTGGAGGAGGTGGAGATCAAAGAGCCCTGGAGTTAGGTGTGGAGTTGCTGATTAGGCTGATGCAGCCCCCTGGAATGCTTTAGGGCAGTGGTTCTCAACCTTCCTGATGCCGAGACCCTTTAATACAGTTCCTCATGTTGTGGTGACCCCCAATTTCATTGTTACAAATTGAACATAATTAAAGCATAGTGATTAATCACAAAAACAGTATGTAATTATGTATGTGTTTTCCGATGGCCTTAGGCGACCCCCGTGAAAGGGTCGTTCAACCCCCAAAGGGGTCGCGACCCACAGGTTGGCGACCCACAGGTTGAGAACCGCTGCTTTAGGGCATCAGGGCACAGGCTGCCCTGGGACAGCAGAGTAGGGGCAGAGCCGGGAGGCTAGGCAGGGGCTCAGGCTTCACTCTGAGGGGCCACTAAGCCCTCAGTCTCGATGACTGCCCTGGATGGGTGACGGAAAGAAGACACCTTGTATGGGCGACTGAACCCCTCCAGCTTCTGTTTCATTGGCTGTAAAATGTCATGCCTCCTTAGCAGGCTGCTGCTAGGACCGCTTCTGTGCCTGGGATGCCCTTGGTGGACCCCAGGACAGCTGTTATGATTAATAACGGGACAGCATAGGAATGTCCTATCCTGAGGCAGTGGAGGGCACTCTTACCACCACTGGGTTCCTGGGGCGCTCTGAGGCCAGGGTCTGGGAGGAGCAGCTCATGGCCATAACAAGGAATGAGCGAACCCGGGTGTCCGGATGACCCGTCCTTTGTCCCAGGCTCCTGCTGCCCCTTGGTCTCTGTTGTAGGTAAAGGCCTGAGCAAAGAACATAGCTTTGTGGAGTCTGAAGAGGATGGCGGCCCCTGGCCTCCACGGGGTGCCTGGTGCTCAACGGGTCTCCTGTTGGACATAAACTGTCAGAGGACATCAGCATGAGACCAGGCCACGCCATGACTGTGATGGCTCCACATGAAACACACTCTTTTGTAATCACATCTGAACACAAACAAGGACAGCCCAAACCTCAAAAAGGAACAAACACCTGTTCTGGCTAAAGGAGGGAAGGCTGTCCTTTACCAGCCATGGGGGAGCCTTGCCTCCTCTGCCCTCCTTCTGATAAGATATATTAAGACTAGAGGTCCAATGCACGAAATTCGTGCAAGAGTAGGCCTTCCTTCCCCCGGCTGCAGGCACCGGTTTCCCTCTGGCACCCAGGACCCAGGCTTCCCTCACAGACCTGGCTTCATCTGGAAGGTTGTCTGGAAGGATGTCTGGTCTGATTAGCATATTACCCTTTTATTATTATAGATGCTGTACTAGGGGGCAGGGTGGAGGTGGGCAAAGGTGGGGGAAGAAATGGGGACATCTGTAATAGTGTCAAAAATAAAAATAAAGTGGCCCTAGCTGGTTTGGCTCAGTGAATAGAGCATCAGCCTGCGGACTGAAGTCCTGGTTTTGATTTTAGTCAAGAGCACATGTCTGGGTTGCAGGCTGGATCCCCAGTAGGGGGCATGCAGGAGGCAGCCAATCAATGATTCTCTCTTATCATTGATGTTTCTATCTCTCTTTCCCTCTCGCTTCCTCTCTGAAATCAATAAATATATTAAAGTAAATAACTAGCCCTGACCAGTTTGGCTCAGTGGATAGAGAGTCGGCCTGCGGACTCAAGGGTGCCAGGTTCGATTCCAGTCAAGGGCATGTACCTTGGATGCGGGCACATCCTCAGTAGGGAGTGTGCAGGAGGCAGCTGATCGATGTTTCTCTCTCATCGATGTTTCTAACTTTCTATCCCTCTCCCTTCCTCTCTGTAAAAAATCAATAAAATATATTTTTAAAAAAATAAAATAAATAACTAAATAAAAGTAAAAACAAAAATAAAATATGCTGTACTGGGCCGAATGGTGTCCCTCACAAATTCACATCCACCCAGAACCTTAGCACGTGCCCTTATTTGGAAACAGCGTCTTTGCAGATGTAATTTGTTAAAATGAGGTCATATGAGACAGGGTGAGCCCCAAGCCCCATGACTGGTGTCCTTATAAGAAGAGGAGAGAAGACCCTGAGCACACAGGGGAGGCGGACGTGTGAAGAGCCAGAGGCCAAGGGATGCCCGGGATTGCCAGCAGCACCGGAAGCTCAGAGAAAGGCCTGAGGGGACTCTGCCCTGGAGCCTTCCAAGGGAGTCCTGTGTGTCCCTGCTCACACCTTGGCTCTGGGTTTCTGGCCCCCAGAACTGTGAGGAGACAACTTTTCTGTTGTTTTAAGTCACCCGGTTGGTGGCCCTTCGTTAGGGCAGCCCCAGGAAACAGACAGGCACCCGTTCAGAGAGTCGCCTGCTTCCTGACAGTGTGTAACCCAGAGCAGAGCGTCTCACCCAGCCCTGGCCTGAATCCACAGCCCTTTCTAACTCCCTTCTACCGAGACATCCATGTCCCCGGGGGCACGTTCTCCTGGCTGCAAGCAGCATAAAGTCACCTTGTCCGGCCACAGGTGTGCTCCCGGTGGGGGGCAGTGACAGCCCCAACTACTACGGTGCACTGGACCCTTCGATGCCGTGGGGCCCACAGTGGGCAAAGCCACAACCAGATGGATTGAGGGCCTCCTGTGTCTCTGGGGCCCTCCCCTCCTCCCCCACCCCTGACCCAGCAAGCCCAGCCGAGCACTGGGTGACAGGTACCTGGTACTGCCAGCCCTGCCTGCTCTTGGTCATGGTCCCCCTCCCCGCCTCCCAGGGACATAAGCTAACACCTCAGCCTTCATTATCTCAAAGCACACAGAGAAACCTCGCAGGAGGCCTAATGTCCCACTAATGGGCAGGAAGGCTGCAGCCCTTGTGTGCCCAGTGCCGGGAATAATTCATCGTAGCGCCACTTGAGAGCTGACATATTGGAGCTATTGATTTTCCCTGGGACGATCGATACGGGATGCGTGGAGAAGGGCAGGCCCACCGCCTTTGGAAGGGCAGAGCCTTTCTCCTGGGGACTGAGGCCTGACAACAGGTGGGGGCTGGTGGGGACAGGATGGGCACAGACCTCCGAAAGGCCCAACGCTGCCCCAAAGGGGAGGCTGGCTGGGAGCAGATGCTGGGACATATGCTCGGGCCCCGGGCCTGGCAGCCAGAGTGCCTGCTCCCCAGCCCCACTCTAGGGGCCCGGTGGGCGGCAGGGGGCTTGGGACACCCATGCCACTTGGCCTGGCTGGCCACCCACCATGGGCTGCACATGTGTAGGAAACTGGGTCTCTCTGCCCATCCAGGGTCCCCTCAGGGTGCTGTACCCCAACCCAGCCTCACCAGTAACAAAAGCGAGTCCACCTGCCAGACCCCTGGGCCCATCAGGAACCTGGCCTAGGGGCAAGGAAGGGGATACTTCTCTGACGCCTACTGAGGCCCCAGACCTGCTTCTTAAATCCTTCACACTTGCCCCCCTCTCTTAAGCCCTCAGACTCTGCCTTGTGGCTCCATCACTGATGGCTGGCGCTGGCACGGTCGTACCCCTGCCCCGGTCTCTGGCCTCAGGCCTCTCCTGTCCAGATGTCCTGCCCACACACCTGTGTGCTCTGGTCCCCCCGCCCCGCTCCAGAAGTCTGTGTCTTAGGCTGGGTTCCCTCCTTGGTCTCCGGCCAGCGGAGACAAGCACTGGGTGATGCCAGCAGAGAACAGGGGCCGCTGTCTGTCGACCGTATTCCCATGGCTGGTGCGAGCGAACACCTCCTCCCTGGGCCGCTTACGGGACCCAAAGCCCCTGCGGTGACTCCACTGAGCAGGGGCCTGGGGCAGAGGCCAGGATGGGAAAGGAGGCCCGTGGAGGGCGGTGCAGCCTCACGGAGGAAGGGGCAGGCCCGGGGCTGACCACCGTGGGCCCCCTCCCCATGGGAGCCCCGACCTCAGATCTGGTTTCCGTGACCGGGAAGAGCTGGCGCCTGGGCTCCCCTGGGGCTGGGAGGAAGGTCCAGACTCCACAGCTGGGCCCCTGGGTCCTGCGGCCGCCCAGCCCCACTGTCCAGCCGGTGCTGCCGCCTGGGAGTTCCCTTCTGCTGCTGAAACCAAGGAGCACAAGCCGAGCGGTGAAAACAACACAGGTTTATGACCGGGCCGTGGAAATGGGCTTCCCCGGCCGAAATCAAGGTCCGCAGGGCTGCGCTGCGGAGGCGCCAGCGGAGAATCAGTTCCTTTCGTTTTCGATTCTAGAGGCAACCTTCCGCCTCCAAAGCCAGCAGGGACTGCTTCTGTGGTCACCTCTCCTCCTCCTCACTCGGACCTGCTGGCCTCCCTTTGATAGGGACCCAGTGTCCCCTCCTCGTCACGGTCCTTCCTCAGCCACCTCTGCAGGGCCCCTTTGCCATGTGAGGTGACATGGCCGAAGCTGCTGGGGCTTAGGGCCCGGACGTCCTTGGGGCCATCATGCAGTCGACCACAGGGGTGCCAGCTCCTCGAGGTCTGGGTCTTTGCAGGCTGTCTCGTCTGCAGGACCCCTTCCTGCAGTTCAGCCAGATGAGCTCCTGCTCCCATCAGCACCCGAAAACCGCCTCCTCTGGCCATTAGGGGGGGACCTTCTCGAGGGCAGGGTGGCATCTCATCTTCCTCTGTGCCCCCAGCACCCAGCCCATGCCTGGCACGGAGGAGGCCTGGAGGCCAGAAGCGCGGGCCTGACACCGGCCTTTCCTCACCAGCAGCAGGGGGCACTGTGGCTACAGCCTGGGCAGCTGCTGGCCTGAGGACAGCGATTTTCAACCGGTTTCATTTCATGACACACATACACGAATTAGGAAAGTTCTGCGGCACCCCAAAAGATACGCTGTTGCCCATCTGACAAAAGAAAAGACCCGCTTCACACCGGACAGCTGTTGTATTGGCTGTTGTCGTCTTTTCACTTGACAACCTAAGGGAGCAGGGGTCAGGGCTCCTGACTAAACAGTCGGGTATTGCATGTGTAAAAAATTCTTGTGTCGCGACAGTGTGCTAGATGGCACACCGGGTGAAAATTGTTGCCCTGGGGTCCAGCGCAGGTAACAGTGGGCAGCTCCCTGGGCCAGCAGGAGGCAGAGCAGGACCTGGGCAGAGAGAGCCCAGGGGCCCCAGCAGCCCCGGCACCACCTGGGACCCCAACCAAGGCCTCCTGCAGATCCTGGCTGACAGCTGGGCGGTGCTGGGTCAGAGAGAGCCTGGGGCAGGGTCCCCTCACAGGCAGGACCTGTTCCTGGGGCAGCACTGCACGCCTACATGTGACCCTCTGGATGCCTGAAAAGTGACTGGCAGCAATCAGCAGGGCAGACCTGCCCCTCGACCCCCGTTTGCAGGGAAGTCGTGGATCAACACTGGTGGGATGGCGTCATCTCCTCCTGAAGGGGGTGGGGCC
>NW_005872057.1:0-26565 GCF_000147115.1 Myotis lucifugus
TGAAATTATGCTTTCTGCTTAGTTCCATTACTGTAATGGTGCCCCATTTTGTCCGCCACACACTGGCCTGTCTTCAGGATGACAGGTTGACAGTGACACTCACTGGGTCGTCGCTGAGCACACGGACCCATTAGAGCGTGGCCGCGGTGCCAGCACAGCCTGTGCCAGACGCAGACGCTGCCCCGACGTGACGTGCGCTGCCCTCCTGGTCTGACGCATCTGCGGCGGAAATCACTGCGCCTCCGCTCCTGCCTGGCTCGGTCTGGGTCCTCCCGCACCCGCCTAACTCTTCCCCGCCCAGACCAAGGAGAAGCAGCGCTGTGTGTCCCCACGTGGGGTCCTGGGGAGAGACCTAGGAACTTGGGGGCAGCGTGGTTTTTGTTAAATGGATTCATGATACCCGAGAAGGTGGCTGATGATTTTCCATGGGACACGTGGGGAAAGTGGCCAGAGGGCACGTTCTTGTTCTCTAGTCTGCGTGCCAACGCCCCTCGGTCCATGCCAGCACCCTCGCCGGCTCCCAGGCCGCCCTGGGCCCCGCACTCAGGAGGGTCCTGCTTCCAGGAAGGGCTGGGCTTTTTGGACACAATGCTGACGCCCACCTGCGTGCATCACTTGACCAGGTGGCCGGGCGTCCTCCCCACGTGAGACCTGAATGCTGGCTCCGGGGCCGGGCGTTCTGGGCCCAAGTTTTCAGCTGAGAATCTCTGCTTCTTCAGACTGAGAGGCTCCTTGACCAAGTGAGTCAAGAGAAGAGGGTCCTCAGGCTCTCGCCGGCGGCAAGAGGCACCTATCGAACCTGGGCCACAGGAGAGGGTGGCGCTGGCCCAGATGCACTGTCCACGGGGCACTTGTGTTCTCAGAAGAAGAGGGACTGCTCAGAGCGATGGCAGGACCTCCCCCCCCCCACACACACACACAGAAACCAGCAGTTCTCAGAGGCCGGGGCACCACTCCCCACACAGGGCATGACAGGGCGTCACCATCACTCCTGTGATGAGTCACAGAAAACTCTGCTCTCCCGCTCTCAGCTGTCTCCCAGGGAAAATGTGCCCTCGGAATCCCTGTGGGCTTCAGAAACCAGTTTGTGCGTCCTGGTCAGGCCCCCTGCCCCTTGCTGTCCTCCCACCCCAGCTGCCAGAAATAGGAGTAATGGGAGTCAGACCGTGACCTTGAGAACAACCCTGTCACCCCATCACAGCCGGGAGTCTGTTCCCGAGACCCCTCTCCAAGCCTCGTCTCCCTGCCAGCACCCTCCTCGCCCGCCAGCAAACCAGGGCAGCACTCGGCACCCAGGCGAGGACCCTGCTGCCTGCTGGCCGCCTGCTGGCCTTGACCCAAGTCCTCAAGCACCGGGGTCCTTTGTCATCCATGCAGAGGCAAATGGCTCTCCCCTGGAGCTGTCTGCACAAAAGGTTCATAAAACTGAGATGTAGGCTAGAAGGAGGCTAGCATCACTGTTACTGCCATTTGTCCTGGATCCTGCTCACTCCAGGCCCCGGTGACATCGGTCAATCCGACATTCAGCTGGGCGGGTGGGGCGAGGGCTGCGACACCACCTACCGGCAGGGGCTGCCTCTGCGCGCCACTGCTGACTTCCATGGCCAGGGAGGAGGGGCTCAGGCAAATTTTTGCCTGCCGGCTTCATCCCTCGTTAGAAGTCTGGAGGTGCCCGTGTGCCCGGTGTCTGTGAGCCAGGGAGGAACCCACTGGGCCTGGCCCGAGCTCAGGAGGTATTCCTGGAGCAAGGAGAGGAGGGCCCATTCCTGCCCGATTCCTGTGCCACCTGCCACAGCCTCTTGCTACTGCCCTGCCCACCTGCCCTGCCCACCTGCCACCTCTGGGAGCCTGGGCTGGTGTCCGCTCCAGGCCCCCCAGGTCCCCGAGGGCTTGACCACTACCTGATCCCGTTCAAAGCAGCTGTGTCCTGACCCGGGAGTCAGCAGGAGAACATTGGCAGGGGCCCGTCCTAAGCCAGCAGTGCCCATGGGAAGTGGGGGGCACCCACAGCTCCCGGTGGGAATGGACTCCTGGGGCCCATAGCCCAACAGCCCTGGCCGATGTGCCCCCTTTTAGCAAAGTATGGGCACCCAGAGGGGAAGAGCTGGGTGCCAGTCAGCAGACACGGTGCCCCCGGCTGTCCTGCTGGGACTGAGGGGTGGTCCCAGGGTGTCTGGGGAGCTTAGCGGCGTTCCCGGCAGGGGGCGCTGTGCTGGGAGGGGGGCTTCGCTCTCCCCAGGACCAGGATCCCTGGTATAGGGGTGGGGCTCTCCCCCACAGCAAGGACCCGGGTGTTTGTGGGAGCTGCTCGGGCTCTCCATTCACGGTGATGGGGTCTCTCCGCGTCCCCTCACTCCTCCCCCATGCAGACCACTGCGCGCCCTCCCCCAATCAGACCACTGCCCGCCCCCCCATGCAGACCACTGCGCGCCCTCCCCCAATCAGACCACTGCCCGCTAAGGAGCCGAGTTGCGGTCTCTCCCGCCCCCTCGGGATTCGGCGAGGGGGCGGGACCCGAGCTCCGTGACGTGGCTCGGGACCAGCCGCATAAATAGCAGGGCAGCGGCCGCTCTGGGCACAGACACGTCGGGGGAACCCAGTCGCCTCACGCTCCTCCTTCGCATCCCGGGCCGTGTCATACGGTGAGCGCCCCGACCCGACCCGACCCGACCCGACCAGACGCCCGGACCCGCCGATACCCCGCCGGAAACTGACCCCCCGGGACCCGCCGCTGCTCAAGGTACCGCGTGCGTCGGAGGCCCCGGGGGAGGCGCCCCTCTCCCCGAGTTCCGCTGCGAGCGCCCGCCTGCCGGTGGACGCACCGAGGGGCGCGGCGCCTCTGCCCCGTCCCTTGTCCCTTGTCCGGGGGCGCAAACCGCTGGGTCCTCGGTCCCCTTCACCCTCCGTCCGGCCGGTCCGGGGTCCGAGCTCCGCCCCGACGTGCGCGGCGCCCGCTGCCCCTTCCCTTGCAGATGCCCAGAGGCGGCGCCCTCCTGCTCGCCGCGCTGCTCCTCGCCGCCCTGTCGGCCACCCTCGGGTCCCCGGTAAGTGCGCCGTCACCCCTCCGGGCAGAGGGGGCGGAGTGTGGGCGCTGGTGCCGGGAGGGGGGGTGGGGGGGGCGGGGGGCCGGCGGGGACGCTCCCCCCTTGGGTCCTCCCGCCATCGCTCCTCCGCGGTATGTGCGGTGCCAGGACAGCCTGCTGGGAGCCAGGGAGCGGGGACTGGACGCCGAGCCGCAGCTTCACGCGCAGAGGGTCGGTCACTGGAGCCGGTCCGGGCTCACCGAGAAGCGAGCGGTGCGGATGGGGCTGGTCTCTGGCTTGTCCGATGCGCGCACCGGCCCTGCCATGTCCGGCCTTTCGCAAGTGCGTGTGATCCGACCGATGTTCTGCCCGGAGAGCTGGGCCTCTTCCCCGAACGGTCTGCGCCGGCTCGTTATGTGAGAGTGACCACGGCCTGTGTGACTGGGCCCGTGGTGGGGAGTCCAGCCTCCCGCCATGCGGCCCCACGCAGGCTGCTGGGCCAGGCAGGTCCTGGCCATCGGCTCCTTTCTCCCGTCTCAGGTGAAGGAGAAGAGGGGCTGGACCCTGAACAGCGCTGGCTACCTTCTGGGTCCACGTAAGTGACCAAGAACCTGAACCGGCAGACGCTGCACCTGCCGCTGCGGCAGCCATGAGTGTGAATCCTGCCGTTTCTGAGCTGCTGGGCGTCACTCTGACCCGAGGCTGGTCCAGTGTTAGATGAAGGGCAGGGGCGCTTCCTGAGGCTTGGAGGATGGGGTCCCCTTAGGTTAATGGCACTTGCCACGTCTCTAGGTGGCACATCGCCCTCCCTGAAGCCACACCCCCCTCCCCCTCCATAGGGCCTAGAGGGACTCAGTCACTCAGTCCCTGCCCTGACCCCACCTGCCCTCCCCCAGCCTCGAGGTGCCTGACTCTGCCTTGAATCCTGACCCCCCTGCGGCCCTTGGCACCCTGTCTCCTGCCTTCTCCCTTTTGTCCACATTCCTCAGGGCTGCCTCCACCGTTTAAACTGCCCGGGAGCTGTCTTAGTCCTTAATCCTGGAGTTTAAGTACATACTTTCTCCTGCTCAGACGGTTTATCCATCGCCCGGGGGTCCTTGAGAGCCCGGCACTGATGGCAAACACTAGGTGGGCCAGGCAGGACCCATGGGTGCTTGGAAGGGGTGCACGTTCCCCTGCACCCTTCGCACCCCTGAGCTCTCTCCCTCAGAGAGCACCTCGTCTCTGGGTGCTCCTGGCCCCCGAAACAGGAGGAACCGTTGGAATGTTGACAGCATGTCAAGGAGACTTTTCACCCTGAGTTGGGAAACACCCTTTTCCACTGTGAAGTTTTAAGTCTCTGTTGATAAGTCTCTGTTGAGTTGGACCCCCAGGAGCTGGCATGCAGACAGCTCTTTGTGGGAAGTCCTTACAGCCTAATGGTTTGCCCTTGACCTCCACCGCCCACGTAGAAACAGCGCCGGAAGAACGCGTTTGCAGCGGACACCCAGCCGCCCGCTGGATCAGCTCACTTACTGCCTTTCTCAATCTCGTGCCAGGAGCTCTGTCCTGGGAAAATGAGTTAATTTTCATTCATCCGGCTTGTGGATGACACAGCCCACCAGGCCCAGCAGCCAGAAACCCTGAGCCGTCCTCGCCCTCGTCCCCTCTTCTCCTTTATCTCCTAAGTCGCCCCAAATCCAGCCCCCTCTCCTCATTCCAGGCCACTTGGTATAGAGCCCTCATTCTTTCTTCCAATAGTTTCCTAAGGGAGCTCTCAAGAAGCACACCACCCAATGCACACACAGTCACCCAGCCTACCCCACCCCAAGCATGTCTGTCTGTCTGTCTGTCCGTCTGTCTCTCTCCCCGCCGCCCCACCCCCTTCTCTCCCTGGCTCCGATCCATCTCCCACACAGTTGCCAGAGTGGTCTTTGAAAAATAGAAATATTTCGGTACCTCCCTTGTTTTCAGAAACATAGGCCCCGAGCCCCAGTCGCCTGCCAGCACCCCTGGGAGCCTTGTGCTCCCCGCTGCGCCAGGCCTGTGGGCTCTGCGCCCTGGTCCTGTGGAGTCCCAGCACCTGGTGACAAACTGGGCCCCGGGTACATGCTGTTGCCTCAGGTCCCGAGCACGCTGTCCTCCCTCCTGTGGTTCCCACACTGGGCTGCCGTGGTAGTCGGGTCCTTTGGGCGGGGGGAGGGTACAGTAACGACACTCAGGGGCTGTCTGCTCTGCTCTGCAAACAGATGCTGTTGACAACCACAGGTCATTCCATGACAAGCACGGCCTTGCTGGCAAGCGGGACCTGCAGCCTGAAGACGGCGCGAGGGCAGGTGAGGGGACGGGTCCCGGGGCTCCGAGGCCCTCCACTGTCCACCTCTGGGCGCACAGGGCAGTGGTCCGAGCCGGGCCCGGCCACATCTGTCCACTGCTAGCCACAGAAGCAACGACAGTGGGAGTAAGATGCTGGGCAGCGCAGGGACGGCAAAGAGCCCTCCGGACTTGGGGCCTCCAGGAGAGGGGTCCCCGAGATGGGTGACAGAGATGCTGGGGTTCATGACCTCGGGGTGCCCGGAGCACCTGTTAAGTCGTAAATGTCGATCCTTTTGGTTTCTAGGCGACTCTGACGGGCCGCTGCCCTGGAACGATGATGTTGTGCGCAAGATAATGGAGTTTCTGACTTTCTTGCATCTCAAAGGTCAGTGAAATGTGGCCGATTTACATTTCCGCCTCCTAGAACCCTGGGCACTTAAAACGGAAAGGGTTCCCTAGACTTCTGCAGCGACCGATCCCCATGCCAGCTGGTTGGAGTTACAGCCCGGGAACTGGAACTAGCTAAAGCAGGGCTGGGCTTGCTGCCGGTCCCACACCGTCCCTGGAAAGGGTCATCAGACCTACTGTTCCCAGACAGAGAGAGAGAGAGAGAGAGAGGGAGAGAGCGAGCGCGCGCCTCAGGGTTCCGTTCTCTCCGTGCACTATTGACGTGGCAACAACCGCTGTCCCTGTCCGGCCACAGTGCCCCACCGCCCGCTCCTCACAGGCGTCTGAGACCAGGTCTCGTCAGCACTGCAACTGAACAGGGGCCCATCCGTCAGATGTGGGCTTTCCTTTGGGTTTGGGGCAGGCTGCGTTTAAATGCATGGCCCTCCGCTCTGGACCTCCTGCAGACGCTGCCGGCCATGAGGCTCCCCCTGCCCATTTCAACCCTGGCTTTGCCGTCTGTGCTTCATGCTTGTCATTCATTCAACAGTGAGGGTCTGGCCTTTGCCAGATAAGCTCACAGGTCCAGCCGCCCGCGGGAGGCCTGCGCTCTGAGAGTTAACCGTGCAGGTGGGGGCGGGGGCCGGGGAGATGGACGCTGTGATGCTCACGAGAGACAGCTGGTTGTCAAGTTTCACACGTCACGATTTCGTGTGAGTTTGAGAGTCCAGGCTGATTCTGTTCTGTCTGGACCCTGTAAGGCGAGCCAGGGCTGTGATGTCCTCCGTGCGGACAGCAGGGGCTCATCACCCAGCGTCCGTCTCTTTGCAGAGACCGGGGTTCTGCTGCCCATACTCCCCTCGGCGGCGTCCTGGGAAGACACAGAGCAGTCACCCTGAGGGAGCCGGGAAAGGCCCTCCCGTCCCAGGAGGTCAGATTCTGAGACGATGGGTCAGCTTGTGCCAGCTCCCCGAGTCAGCCAGCCCCTCCTCTCCTTTGAAGCTGTGTTGTTATAATTTAAGATTTCCCCTTTGGTAATTATTCTCGTGGCAAAATAAAAACCAGCAAGTGTTTCCGTGTCTTCCTTCCTTGTGCCTGTCTGTCACCACCACCAGAGTGCTTTACGACCAGCTGGAGCCCTGGCCGGGTGGCCCAGTGGTTGGAGTGTCGTCCTGCACACCAAAAGGCGGCGGGTTCAAGTCCCAGTTACGGCACATACCCAGGTTTCAGGTTCAGTCCCTGGTCAGGGTGCCTACGGGAGGCAACCAATCAATGTCTCTCTCTCTCCCTTCCTGTCTCTAAAAAAAATCAATAAAAAACATATCCTCAGTGAGGATTTAAAAAGATAAAAAAGATACGGCTGGATTGTAATCACGTGCATTAGATCAGTGCACATCGGGAACAAAGGCGTTTGCACACTAAGCTGAGTCAGACACAATTATGAAGTTGAGTCTGTTACTGAGGCAGAAACCAGCAGGGGGTGGGGCCGGGAGTGAGCTGGGGACCCACAGGGCAGGGAATTAAAATTCGTGTGGTCCAGGTAGAAAGGTGATTGTCCCCAAAACTTCAAGTGCTTCCTAGCTGAGGAGATGTGTGCCCTGTCCGGGTGCGGAAAGCCAGCACCTGGCAGAAGCTCTGAGGACCGGCAGTGATGGTGCATCCCGAGGGGGAGGCAGTCACACCTGAAGACCCAGAGGAATGCGGCGAGGGGGTGGGGATGGGGAAGAGCCTTCTCTTAGGTCACGTGACGACGCGGGGCCTCTTGGCCTTGGGAGCAGGTCTCTGGCTGCATCACATGACTATACGCACCTGCACTTGGCTGTTCTCACACTGACTTTCCTAAAAGCTGTGCTGACTTGCTAAACCCTCCCCCTTGAGCAACCCACAGGGGTCACGCCTTCCAGTGGCCTGTCCCTGGCTTTTAGGCTTCAGCTCAGCACACCTGGCTGCAGCGCTGGGCCCCACCCCAGGGTGCAGGTGGGCTCCCCTGCTGTGCTGGATCCTGGCTGCCTCTGGGCTCTGCAGGTCAGAATGGGCTGGGGGACCTGTGCCCTCCCCTCCACACCTGACCCTCAGACTCCCAGCACTTGCCCTGGGCCTGGTGTGGACTAAGATGGTGGTGAGTGCGAAACACTCACTGAATGTTAGGATTGGTGCACGAAGAACGTGAAACGGAACAACCACTTTTACTTTGGTTACATATAGGAATGATAATGTTTTGGATATATTGGGTTAAATAAAATCATTAAATTGGCCTGGCTGGTGTGGCTCAGTGGTTGAGCATTGACCTATGAACCAGGAGGTCACGGTTCGATTCCCGGTCAGGTCACATGCCAGGGTTGCAGGCTCGATCCCCAGTGTGGGGCGTGCAGGAGGCAGCGGATCCATGATTCTCTCTCATCATTTATGTTTCTATCTCTCCTCTCCCTTCCTTTTTGAAATCAATAAAAATATGTTTTAAAAAAAGATTATTAAATCGAATTTCACCTGTTCCTTTTCACTTTTTTAAAATGTGGTGACTAGAAATTTTAAAACTACCTGTGTGGCCGGCAGATACTGCCATTTGCCCTGCTGAGAAGGAAGGCAGCCCCAGGAGGAGTCACAGAGCCCCATTGCGGCCCCCTTCCGCCTGAGGGTCTGGGGGGCAGGTGAGCCTTGGCCACAGTGTCCCCGCTCTGCCCCAGCTCCGCTCCCGAGAACTCGCAGTCTCACAGCTCTGCCTCTACCTCGGGCTTTGGCCTCAGAGTCTGGATCCGGGTGGGAGACAAGGGGGTTGAAACAGAGAAATGAAGTATCAGAAGGAGGCTGTTCCAAATATCGCTGTGCTGGCCTGCTCCAGCTCCTGCTCCCCAATGTGCCAGAGGCCCCAGCCACACTGCCCGCCCTGCTGTGCCTGCAATGAGCTTCCGAAGGTTGTCTGTGGGGCCAGTACCACCCACACAGAAACATGACGAAGTGTATTTTCAGTCACCAAGCTAATTACAGCCACAGGAGACGGCTGAAATTTTTATTCTTTGCTTTCACAATAGAACCAAAGGAGTCAACTTAACAGCTAATATTACCTGCTACTTTCTGCAAACTAGTCAGTTTAACCATACTCTACCAACAACAATAGCTTAACAGTAATCATGGAGAAGTTATTGGACAATAGAGTTTTTCCACAATCAAATAGAAACACCTAAGAAACTAGACACATTTCCGTCCCACAACTCAAGATGCTACGGATGGAAGCGCGGCCTGTGCGCCCGCTGCCTCTCGGTGTCCGGGCGTCAGCCGGGCTGACAAGCCCTGGGCCCTGGGACACGCCTGCAGTCGTTCCTTGGGTGTTCAGGGCTCTCTAGAGATCTCAGGCTGCATCTCAGCAGCCCAGCGGAGATGTTATTTCTAAGAATCTGGGAAATCTGATGGCTTTTATGCAGAGAAGCCTCCAGAGGAGACTCCCCGAGGGGATGAGGTCAATAGGGTGACTCTTCCCTCTCCCGCCCCGTGTCCACCCACCAGCACTGGGTGTGGGTGCAGAGGTCCCCAGGCTCACGGGAACCCACGCTCCCTCCTGGCCCTGCCATGTCGTCAGTCACGCCCCTCCTCAAACAGGGGCTGTGGATGGCAAACCCTCCCAGACTCAGCCTCCTGTGTCCCCTGGAGCAGAGGGAGCGCCCACCTTGATGGTGCAGCTGTGGACACAGACCGGCCTCGTGTTCCTTAAAGCAGCCTCTCCTCCGTGGGTCCCCGGAACCCCGAGCGCAGACCCGCGGCTCCTCTCTCCTCCCCGCCTTCTCCTCTACTCCATCTTCAACCCTTTGGACTTAAACTCGATGTGGAGAATCTGGGACAGGCACCTCCCGAACTCCTCCAGGACCATCTGCTGGGCCAGGCACTCCGAGCAGCGCCCCTTCTCCGCCTCCTCGCCCTGAGCCAGCAGACAGGCGCACGCGGCTTCCACCACCTCCCAGGAGATGCACGAGGACCGCCTGCAGGGACACACCAGTCAAGGCCATGGTCAGAGGCCCGGCTGCTCTTCAAGGCCGGCGTGTCCAGGGGACGGGCTTGTCATGCATTTCAGAGACTCACTGGCAAAACCAAATGCTGTCTTCCTGATATGGAAGCTGTTCACTAGAATAGCATCAGGATTGCTTTTAGAAGGAGATACGGAGGAAGGTAAACCTGTCAGCTTCTTGACATCCCTCTCGTGGTCGATTCTAAGTTTCTCAAAATTAGATCCTCACAAACCCAGAGGCCTGGGCTCCGGTCAAGCCCGTGGCTGGGCAGGAGCAGCAGCAGGAACCTCAGACAAGACCAGTCCCTGCGGACAAGCAGCCTGGGTCCCAGCGCCGTGCAGGGCTGCGCCGCCCTCCTGGGTGCCCGCTCCCCCACAGGTGCGCGTGGGGCTGGGGAACCCCAGGGGCTCTGAGGACTCCCTCGTCTGTCACCCCGGGGGCGCGCTTGCTCTGACTGCCCAATGGGCCCTGAACAAGGACCTGCAAGACGCTGTGCTGAGTCCTGCAGGGGCAGCCACGTCCCCAGGAGATCGGGACAGCGTGGCTCAGCTCAAGGCCGCTCACACCGAACATTTTAGGAAAACTCTATTAAAAAGTGTTGGGTTATGAAAATAGAGACAGGTGCTGGGACTGGTTAAAACCTCTCACAGCCCTAGCCGGTTTGGCTCAGAGGATGAGCCTTGGCCTTCGGACTGAAGGGCCCCAGGTTCGATTCCGGTCAAGGGCACATAGTCGGGTTGTGGGTTCAATCCCCAGTGGGGGCGTGCAGGAGGCAGCCAATCAGTTATTCTCTCTCCCTCTCCCTTCCTCTCTCTGAAATCAATAAAAATACATTAATAAAGTAACACACTTAAAAAAACACCTCTCCACCAAGGTAACATGCAAGAACTGAGTTGAAGGTGAGAGGACAGGGCTGCCCAGGGCAGAGCTATCACTTTGAGACCAGAGTCCACGGCTCGGAGCCCTCGTCACACTCCATCGACACGCGGTCCCGGGGGAGGCGGCCACACTGTCCCTGCAGTTTCCCAGAGGACTGGGCCACGCCTGGTCAGCGTCCACCAACACAGCACAGCCCTCTGCAGGCCACAGTGAGGCCACCTCTGACGTCTCTAAGCAAAGAAGCATGAACGTGGCTGTTCAACAACATTAATGACGTGTGAATGCAAAGACGGTTTTTAAATGGATAAATCTAGTCCAATATAAAGTTATTACTCAATCTTTGAGCTACGAGGACCACCGCATGGCCGCAAGCTAACGAATGGGAAAATACCCAGCTGCACAGGCTCATCGCGCTGGGGAGGACCAGCCTGCGTCCCGAGCATCTCTGCGCTACCACCACGCGGTTACGGTGACGGTGACGGTGACGGTGACGGTGAGCGGCTCAGGGGTTTGCTGTCTGGAAGCCACACCCCGCAGCCCGAGGCCAGTGGCCTGCTGGTGGCTCCTGCTCGGAGGACAAACAGGACAAAGCAGCGGGGCCTCTGGAACAGTGTGGGTCCAGGGTGAGTCTGGAAGGGGGGACGGCACCTCGCCCAGTCCCTGGCGCCCGCCCTGCAGGCAGGCCCGCCCCTTCCAGTGTGTGCATGAGCCCCGTTCCCAATCAGGAGGTCAGTTCTGAGCACCTACCTCTCCTTCCTGAATTTGGGGAGTCCTGACACGTAATGGCTGCCTTCAAAACTGCCAGCTTCTGCGTAGTTTGGCACGGCCATGAGCGTTTTTTGTTCGGGGCTTTCTTCATAATGTTTGCAGCCAATGCATTTGCAGATAGAGGAGCACATGATTTTGGCCTGGAAATAGAGAATTGTCCTACAATCACCCAGAAGAACAAATTCTGTTTGGACCTCCAATGGCTTTATGGTGTACACGTAACCAGCAATGTTCAGACCAAAAGAGCAGGAGTGAGAGGAGCCCGTGGCGGTGATGTGAGGAGCGCGAGGGGCACGTGCCCAGGTGCCGCTGTAGAGGGGACACAGTGGGGGGCTGACAAGGGGGTGGGGAGGGGCTTTGGGAGGCTGGGCGAGTGTGGGTGGAGTCCCCAGGGGGCGCTAACTCTGATTTTGAATGCAGCTGCGTAGCTGGTTACACAATCCCAGCTCGGGTTCACCTTGGCCCGCAGTTGAGGGCACCTCGGGCTCCCACTGCGGCAGAAGATGAGGGGGTGGAGGAGTCTGAACCTGCCGGCTGGCCTATGCTCGGTGTTCTGGGCAGGCCTACCTGCCTCCCAGTGGGTGGACTTTATTCCTTGTTTCATGGCAGTGTTGCACCCAGGGGGCAGCAAGGGGGTACCGGCTGTGTCCAGCAAGCCTGAGCCCAAGCCCTTGCTTGTGCCGGCCCTGGGCACGGCCCGCAAGCTGGCCCTGGGACACTGGAGTTTCTAGCGTCCTCTCTGCCCAACCCCTGCCATTTCCCTCTGTTCCTTCCAGCTCAAAGGTGCCTGGTGTGCTTTATTCTGCACCTCTGGGTGTTTTGAACGGAGGTTTCTCGGGATTTCTAGTTCCTCTATAATGCCAGGGACTACAGGTCCCCTGCACCTCACGTGGCCGTGGCTGGGCAGAGGCACGTGGCTGACACAGCGTCACCCGACAGCCAGCAGGGCGCAGTGAGGAGCAGAGAGACGCCACAGCACCTGGGGCTGCGCTGTTAGGATTTGCCATCTCTGCACCAGTTTTGACTGTATTTTCAGGATCTGCACGGGGGTAAAGGAGGGGGGGTAAAGGTGGGGGGATGGGCGGCTAGGTCTGCTTGCCGGACCTTTCAGCGCCTATCTCCAGAATCATGAGGCCTTTCTTACATCTCAACTTCTATGACAACTTTTTAAAAATGAAGCTCACAGCCCTGGCGGATGTGCTCAGTGGTTGGAGCGTCAGCCCATGCACCGAAGGGTCGTGGGTTTGATTCCCTGTCAAGGTCATGTATGTGGGTTGGGGGTTCCCTCCCAGCCCCAGGTCAGCTTTGCCTGTCACTTGCTCTCGCTGTTCCCTGGAGGAGCCACAGTGACCGGCTCTGTCGTCAGTGAGAAATGCACCGCCGGTCCATTCACTCCGCTCACACGCTTGCCGTCTCCGCAGCCAGTCTCTCAGGCTTGCTCCCCCCCCCCCCAACCCGGTTTCAGCGTCATATATGTTTGCTAGGTTTTGCTGTAGAAAATGAACGGTTGGTGAAGATGCCGAGGAAATGGCTGTGTCTGTGGACGCGTCTCCTCCAGGGTTTCCTGTTGCTTTTCCTAGGACAGCGGGACCCGGGGCTCTGCCATTGGCTCACTACTGCCCACGCGCCGCGTTCCAGCATCTTCCCGCAGGACCGACGCAGCCAGGTGGGGCGTGTGCACGACTGCTGCCCTGGTCTTACAGACCCAGAAACTGGGGTGCTGGAGGTTGCATAGCGACGGCAAGTGATGGAATCGACTCCAAGGCCCACCGAGCCTGGGTCTCGGCCGCTGGGCTTGCTGTTCTCATGCAACTCAGCTACCTTTTATCCGGCTTGTTCACATGTCTTATCCATCTACCTACCTTCCCTCTAGACACACAGATGTGCACATGTTCTTAATAACAACGTGACTCGGTGCTCTTCATAAACAGACACGAGTCACAGCGCAGTCCCGTCCGCAGGCTGGCAGCTGGGACCTGGGCCCCGTGCTGCGGGACGAGGTCAGGACTCTGAGCAGGCTGTGCCCCGTGTGCCCCACCCAGTCAAGTTAGACGGCCCAGCCCCAGAGACTCCCGATGACGCCTGCCCATCGACACCCCCAGGGGAACCTGTTTGGACTTTGGGGCTTCGTTTTGCCTCTGCTGGAACCTCACGCAGGTGGAATCATGCAGCGTGTACCCTTTCCGCCTGGCTTCCTCCCGCAGC
Organism: Myotis lucifugus; assembly: GCF_000147115.1. Lineage (NCBI taxonomy): Eukaryota > Metazoa > Chordata > Mammalia > Chiroptera > Vespertilionidae > Myotis > Myotis lucifugus. The sequence goes on from NW_005872057.1 coordinate 13,556, forward strand.
TGCACACAGCTCTCCTCCGTCCTGCCCCTCTGACGGCCGGCCGCACAGGCTCATCGCCCTACCACAGACGGACACCCGGGTCGTGTCTGGTTTGCGGCTATTATGAGTAAAGCTGCTGAGGGCATTCTTGTAAAGGCTCTGGTGGACATGTCTGTTGGCTGTGTGTTAGAAGTAAGATAGAACTGCGGGGTGACAGTACACGCAAGGGTTAGCTGTAGTAGTTGGTGCCAATCAACTCCCCAAAGTGGTTGTACCAGTTTCTATTCCTACCAGCAACGCACGGGAATGCCACCACTTTTTAAATAAAGCGTTGTACACTGCAGACAGTACCTTTTACCCTAAAGAAAGTGCTACTATACTGAAGTTATGTGTGTCATCAATTTCAACAAATTTATCTCTAATTCAAGAGGGGAGTTAGATTACTGTAGGAACAAGGGACTGACCAGCCATGGCGCATGGTGATCTCCGGTCCACGGTGATGGCCTCACTGTCCTGTGCAAAGTAGGCCCCCGGCCCCAGCCTAACTGTCCTCCCTGCTCTGGGCACCTTGTGTGTCCACAGAAGAGGCGCTGCAAGCTCCCGCAGGTAGCCGTTAGCAAGCGGCCTGCAGGGCGGTGGCCTTGAAGGGAGCCCAGGTTCTCCCCGTCACCTGGACGTCCTGGAGCGCAATCGAGACATTCGTGATGGCTGAGAGCTTCCTCCCCATTTCCCCTGGACAGTGGACCAGCCACATGTCTGCAGAGCACGCTGCTCCAACGTGGGCCTCTCTGCTACGTGTATGACCCAGTTTCTCAGGTCGAGACAACGTGGACATGTGCATGTTCTTGAATCAGACCTTCCGAGCCCCGGGGCGTCCCAGGGGAGGGCAAAGCTCCCTCCCTGTCGCGTTCGGTGTACATTCTTCAACACCGGGCTTTCCCCAAACTGAAATGCAGACTCTGGCGGTGGCTTTTCACCTGCAAGACGTTCCAGTGCTTCCGAGATGCTTTCGTTGAATGGGAAGCACTTACCTTAATGGCCTTGAAGCGCTCGAGTCCGTGGCGTAAGTGGCTGCAGCAGGCATCACAGCTGCAGTTGTTGCAGAAGTCCCCGCTGGCAAAGCAGTCGCAGTACCTGTGGGGACAGTCGCACAGCCTGTCACAGGCCGTGGCCGAGTCAAAACCATTTCCTGGAAATGTCCACTGATGCCCACTGTCCCCTGGCCCCACTGCTGCTGTCCCAGGAACACAGCAGGTTGGGGTGGACATGTCAGTTAATAAAGAGCCGTCTTCCCACCAGCTGTCCCCGCCCCTCCGCCACGGCACCGGAGACCCTCCTGGGAGAGAAGACGCAGGGGACCCGAGGCCGCACTGCTCTAGGCTTGGTCTTGCTGTCTCTCCCGTTGAGTGCTGTGCGGGGGAGATGAATGCTGGGGACACACGTGTGACAGGGTCCACACTACGCCCCTGACTCGCAGTCAACCATCTCCTCCTGGGAAAACGGGAGACCCCGTCACTGCGCCAGCTCCCAGCTGCTGTGGCACTTCCAGCTCCAGAGCCCCTGCCCCGCTTCCCCGGGACACCCCCTCACCGTCTCTCATCACTGAGGTTCCTCTCTCTCTCCCCCTCCCTCTCCCTCTCCCTTCCTCTCTGAACCAATACAAACATATTTTTAAAGTTTCCAGAAAAGCAGAAACTTCATATTCCTTATTATAGTCGTCGTTACGTTACCAAAAATAACAGCAGCAATGATGCGTCAGAATTCACACCAATACCGGTGGCCGGATTGTTGGACCAACACCGGTGGCCGGACAGACTTTCATCCGCGTGGTCAGCTAGTCGGTAAGGGAGCACTTCACACCCACACCCAGTCGCTGGCGGGCCAGGCCCACGCTGACCTGCGCGCACGTCCCTACTCGGACCCCGTCTGCCTTGTCTTGGGGAAATCAACAAGGAAGCTAGTGGAGAGCCTAAGAGGTATGAGCTGGGGCCGGCCGGGCCAGAACGGAGCAGCAGCCCCTGACCGCCCTCCAGACCCCAGGCCCAGCACCGGGCGTTCCGATGCAGATCACCGGCTGGGTTCGTGCAGTGACAGCAAATCAAGTAATTATTCGCAGCAAAAAATTCGAACACAAAGCTCATGTTGCTCCTGGCACATCATTTATAACAGAAAATTGGTTATGACCTGTATAAGGACCTCAAAAAAAGGAGACTGTGCTGAGTGAGAAAACCTGGTAGAGGCTGGAGAGGGGGAGGGGCCCGGGAGAAATGGGCTGCAGGGAGGATCCCTCACCAGGCTCGGCCCCCAAGTCCTCCAGCAGCGCGGCACCCGGAGGGACCGGACCGGGGCTGTGGGAGCCCAGTCTCCTTGGGGTCCTGGCCGCGCCAAAGCACACAGCAAAGTCCCGAGGACGAGGAGGGGAAACCAGTGTCTTCGGGCCCGTGACCCTCTCATGGCTGCACAACCCGCCCTGCCAGGCAGCCAGCAGGGCCACCTGGCTGTGCCTGCCACGACCAGGGGCCAGCACAGTAACAGCTGCGCACCCGGAGGAAGCCGGAGAACAGAAATCACCGACCGCCCTGCCGGTGCTCACTCCTCACAGCCAGGCAGCCTCCAGAACGGAGGGGGGTTCCCTCAGCCTCTCCTGCTGCCCTTGGGCGCCCGGTGAGCCTGTGCCCGGGGCAGCCCCGCGGGAGCCCCTCCCCCACTGCCTGGGCTGCCTCCGTCAGACCCACGCCCGCTGCCTTAGGCTGCCTGCCCCACACTCCTGGGGGCAGGACAGAGGCTGCCTGCGCGGGAAGGGCTGCCCGTCCCTGTCCCCGGCTGGTCCGTGAATGTGAACAGAGCTGCAACCAGCTGGGCGAGTTTACGGAGTTACAATTACAGCCGCCGCTTGAAAATGGCCATCGAGGTCCCAGGCAGGAAGGGCAGCCACGTCTCCTCGGAGACCGCCTGCCGGCGCTGCCGGAGAGCGTGAGGGACCTCGTGGAAGGTGCACCAAGACCACCAGCCACAGTCAGTGACGGCCACGCCATTGCTTACGTGCATGACAGCAAGAAAGAAAAAAGAAATACAACAGCTCACGTGAACCAATGTGAAGCAGACGGAGCCTCTGAAACAGCCCGGCGGCGTGGGGCCTCCCGGCGACACCAGCCCCACGCACACGACACTGTCTCGCGCTGCTCCTTCCAAAAGCTCTTTTATTGCTGGTGAGGCTGCAGCAAAGCTAATGCTTCCACTTAGAGGAAAATGACAGTGCACCCGAGAGAGCCTCTTAGACTCTTGAAGGAGTGACTGTTGATGGCGTTGGTCCTTACCCAGCCAGCGTTATCCGGGGCGGTGCGGGGAGGGCCGGTCCCGAGGGCAGAGCAGACCCCGAGGCCGGGGCCGGCTGGGCTCCGTGGTCCAGCTGCAGAGTCAAGGCCAGCATATTTTGAATTAGTGGATGTTTTAAACGTTCCTTCCAGTCAGCCCCTAGCTACAGAGGAAAACAAGCCTTCTCCTGGTTTTACCTGGCAATCCCTCCCAACAAGTCTGGGTCTGTTAGCGGGAACATGCCATGACTGCGGACCGAGGGGAGGGGTCTGGGACCTGGGGCCAGGCCACCGACCAGCTGGCAGGCAGCACACACAGCGGTCAGCCGCTGGCTAGAACACTGTATTGGACATCTTTTTCATTTTGTGAAATAAATTCAATTACCAATCTCTGTAAACTAAAAATGGCCATTATTATTATATCCTTAGTGTAACATGAGCGATCTTGACATTTGATGTCTCATTAGCAACCATTACTTTTTCATCTATTCAAAAGGAGCATTTCATAGTCAACGTTAACGAATTCAAAAGCAATGTCGTAATCTCTGCTTTATCCACGGCCTTGGCTGTCCTGGTTCCAGCTTATTTTTCTTTGTTCCTCAGCAGCGTGGCTCACAGGGAAAGGAAAAGCTAGCAACATCGCTGACCTAATTTTCTCCCCTCAGAGCTTGAAGAAATGAAAAGGGTTGGATACATTTAGGTTTTGAGATTGTCTATGTCACAGCTAAACGCCCTATCCTGTCCCTCCACTGAAAACTTGAAATTTTAAAATAAGCTTTACTTACGCAGTACAGCCTGGGAAAAACACCGTTCTACCCATCCTCCTCCTCGCCGCCCTCTCGCCTCTTTTTAAATTGTGTGTCTCCGCTGCCTGTTGGGGCTCGAGGACACCGAGCAACCACCCTGGTCCACTCTGTGCAAAGCCTCCCACTGGCACGGGGACTCCGTTTACAGGAGGGACGTGCCCGCGCGTGACTCCGTCCCAGACACCCGTCCCCACGGCCGTCCAAAGAGCTGCGATTCTTTCGGAGAAAGGATCTCACGGGGCTGAGGCCATTCTTTGCATAAACCAGGGGCAGTTTCTTCCCCCTCTGCTTAGGCCCAAAGTAACGCAGAGAAAAAGGAATGTCTCCTAAGGGCCAGGCAGGCAGCAAACCTAGGGCAACCTTTGCTGGAACCCACAGCCTTCTTCAGCGGCGTTTGGCACCCAGGAGTGGAGACAGGAACCCACATCCCTGGCACCTCGCTGGGATGCAGGTTCTGGGTGGGGCTGAGAGCCAAGTTTCTAGCAGCTCCAGGGGACGCCCACGCGTGCGTCCTCAAAGCACACCTTGAGGAGCAGGGGAAGCAGGGGTTCCAGGGAGGCAGCAGATGCATTGCTAGGAGAATTGCCTGAGGTCCACAGGGTAAGAAGTCAGGGGAGCCAGAATGGGGACAAGAATCATCACAGCCAAGGAGAGCCGGGAGGAGGCGTGGTCTAAAGGGCATTTCTCCTTTGAGAGCTCGGAGGAGGCCTTTTGGAGCCGAGGCAGGGGTGGGGGTGGGGGTGGGGGGTGGTGTGGGTGGCCAGGAGGGAGAGAGGAGGTGCACGGCGCTCACAGGACCACGGCTTAGACTCATGAACATTTGATGTCTCATTAGCAATCCTTCCCTCCTGCCTATTGTATCATTTGAGAAAAATTTACTCAACAAATATTAACTCTAAACCAGACTCAGAAATCTCTAGTCTGGTGGCTGTCAATCCCAGGTGTGCCGACTCCGCCCTCTGAGCCGACTCCCAACAACTCCACATTCCCAGGGGCACTCAGGCTGCCCCCACTCCCCTCTCTCAGCTCCGAGGACACTCCCCCTGGCCCATGTTCAGGCTGAAGACCCTGGCATCCTGGGCTCCGCTGGTTCCGGTTCCCACATCCAGCCTCTCACAAACACTGGCGCAGCCTTCAAAGCACCCTGAGGAGCTGCTGCTTCTCGCCACCTCCATGCCCTCGGCCTGAGATTGTTAGGGCTGCGGTCACCACTGGCCTTGCCCCTCCTCTGGGCCGGCCCCTTTAAGCCCAGTGAAGGCACAGCCCTTCCATCACCTGCCTCTTCCTCCCGCTCACGCTCACGCTCACGCTCACTCACCCCAGCCCCCGCTGTCCTGGCCCTGCCTGGAATCTGCCTCCATGAGGCACCACCTGGCTCCCTCCCTCCGTCTTTCAAGACCTTCTCAGTGGAGCCAACGGGCCCGCCTTCCTCCGACGAACCCCCATGCCTTGTGCCCATCCTTTGTGGCCCGGCGCACAGTGTGACTCCCTTGTTAGGTCCGTTTGCTGTCTGTCTCCTGCAGGAGCTTAGAGTCATGTGTCTTATGTTGCTTTGTTTTGGGGGACAAAGAGCCGCATCTTGGTCGGATCCACCCCTCCCAGGCCTGTCACTGTGGGCACGGGGCTGAACACTTGGTAAATGGATCACTGTGGATCTTTAAAGGGAGGATAATTATATTTCCTGAGAAATTCCAACTTTGACAATCAAAATTTCAAGAGACAGTTGTTGTTTTGTTAAAACATGACTCACTTGTTGTGTAATGAGATTTAATTTTGCTGGCACTGGCAAAAATCTTCCTACTAAAGTAGTCACTGGTTTAGGGACATCTGTAAGGAAGACAATTAAAATTAATTGATGCATATATTGTTTTCCTTCCACATGCACACGGAAGAACGTTCAAACATGAAAATGTATCATGGATTTATCATGTGCAAAGTCATTTAAATTTATCTTCGTCCTCTTTGTTTTTTATCCTATAAAAACTTTCAAGTTAATGTAAGTTTTTACTAATTACACCCTTTTTCTTTGCCATAAAGCTACTTAGCTTGAGCTCCAGGGATAGTCTATCCTAAATAATGTTGCATACCCAGGTTCCCAAACTGCTGGCTGAGGTACCCTGGAGTAAGCAGCACACTCACCAGGAAGCCGCCGGAAAGTTTATTTTCAAAGAAAGCACAGCGACATCTGCTGGTCACCAGGTGAAGTACTTTCCATTTATGTGTTTCTTTTCCAACTGGTTTCTTAGTTGTTAGGATGTAAATACTGATCAGGCTATTTAGCCCAAACTACTTCAGGAGCAGAACTGGTAGGTGTTTCTTGGGCCCAAGGGCACAGTGACAACCATTCCTGAGACACCAAGGGCTTGGTGGGTCCCAGTGGAAGGAGATGTGCCTTCGTCTCCCGAATCACCCACCTGCAGCCTCTGAGTGATGCTACCGTTAAGACAGGTCAGGATACAGTTATTTTACGCTGATACTTAGTATGTTTACAGCATCACAAAGGGGACTAGGCAAGGGAATGGGGCTTATATGACAAGGAAGTCCTTCTGTGGATCTACAGGCACTGGGGCTTGCCACGGCCAGAAAGGGGGGTGGGGTGGGAAAGAACGCCCTGCCTGTGTGAGGACCAGAGACAGCTCTGACCTCCAGGGAATGGAGCCCGAAAGTCCCAGCCGTGAGGACCATGCCCCGCCCTGCTCTGCACAGTGAGACAAGGCAGAGTCCCGAAGGCCTTGCCTGTCCCTGGATGAAGGGACAGTCGGATGGAAGAGGGTCACAATCTCTCTCTCTCTGCCCAGACTCTGCAGGTCCATGGAGAGGACATCTGGGTTTAATGTGGATTTAAATTATGGGCAGTGAATCTGGTAAGGAAATATTCTGGTTAAATCAAGATTTGGAGAAACGCAATTACATATACAGTCCACATAGAAATGCCCAGTTTTGAAGAATTCTTGTCTACCTTCTGCAAGCACAATCTGAAAGCTACGCCATTCAGTCTCTTTAGTCATGCATAAGGCGTTACAGGATAATCATGTACTCGAATGTCGCTCATTACTATTGTGCCAGTTTGAAGAAGTTGCTGAGTAAATGAATGTCAGATAATCAGCATTTTATGCAGTTATTTCAGAACTCCTGGGGATTATATGAAGGCGTTTCCCTTACACGCAGTTTATACCACACCTGAGGGCCAACCCCCCACTCAAGCTGGGAGGGCTGATGCTTCAACCAGGCACCCCCAGCACACCGGCTTGCTGGTAGGAGTTGTCACCTGTTAGGATGGCAAGCCATCCACAGCTAGCGGAAGAAGGGGGCGGCTATCCCAAAACTTGAGACAGTCAATGGAATGCACATACATTGGTCTATAAAGACATTTTTCCATTCTTAGCTCACTACTATGGAACATGAAGGTTGCCAAATTGCCTCCTTAATACCCTCACTGCCTATTTCACTTTTTTTTCCAATATACAAAGCCAAACATGATCACTTACCAACTTACAGATAGGACATAATTTTTGAATTAATTTACTTTGTACCTGACTGTAGAGCATTGTTTTGGTCTTGATACTGAGGAACCAAATGGAGTGCTTTTAGTTCTCTCGCGCTCGGATTGTCTATGCGCAGCATTGGTGTCCCGCCTTTCAACTGACATAGCACCTGAATGAAACACAAGGGTCAGGTCTCACTTGTCAAAGCCGCCCCGGGGGACTCCATCCCCCTCCCACGTGGGAGTCTGTACTTGCTCTTCAATAAATTTCCACCTTTGCTATAAAAAACAACAACAACAACAAAAAACCGTCCCAGAATGAACCCACACGAACTTCCACCAAGAACATAGCTTTAATCTGGAATTTATGTTTTCTTGGAAAATGGCAACCTGCCCATCTGTTCTCGATTCCTTCCTCCACCACACGCTCTCTGAGACGGTGGCTGGGCTCACAGAGGCCCCTGCCTCCTCTCCAGGCCACGTGAGCGCACAGCGCACCGAGCTGCCCTACCCCGGCCCACTCACAGTCTTCTTTAATTTCATGACAATTGTTCTTTCCTGCCACACTCATGTGTTTTATTTAATATGTGGGATTTTTTAAAACATCTATTAATGTTATTTCCTACAAGTACAACTTAGAAAGGTTAATCCAAGAACTGGAAAATTCTAAGAAGCCATGTCAGCGTTCCTGGGCCTGGCCAGCACTCAGGCCTCCTGGCTGGGCTCTGACCATGAATACACCCTCCGTGAGGCAAGGGCCTGCCAGTCAGGCACGTTGGTCAGGCAGAGCGGGGCTGGAGCCCTCCTTCGCTGGTGGCCCCGTCCCAGGAAGGGCAGCAGTGGTTTTGCCCACACAGCTTCCACTCGGATGGGAAAACCACAAACACCGGCCGGCTGTGCTTCTGCCCTCGGTGGCCTTTGGGCTCTGAGACAGGACAACTCAAGCCTAAAGGACCAGTGTTACCAGTCACAGGAGAGCCCGTGCTAGTGAGGCGCTCCCGGCAGAGCTCTGGGCACCCTGACCCTGGACGAGGGCCAGCATTCGTGTTCAGTGGGAGTTTATTTGTATCTGGAGGTTAAATTATAGCCGTGCACGCACGAGAGAGGCGCAGGGTGGACCCCAGGCCTCTGTCCATCGAGCACCCGGGGGCCTGACTCAATGGTCTGGTGTAAATGGAGGAGGCCCCGCCCTGCTCACCTGGTCCGTGTGTCCTGGAGAAGCTCTGCCCTCACTCCCCGGGTGCTTGACAGAGAGGCGAGTGCCGTGCATGCCAGAGCTAAGCCAGGTGCATTCCCTGGCAAAGTGTGGGCTTAGGGCGAAGGCCTCCTCTCTCGGAGTAAAGAGCTGCGGGGGTGGGGGGCAATCTTGGTTGTTGGGCTCTTTGCTCACAGAATGCTTGGGGCGGGCCCGAATCCTAGAGGCGCCGGATAGGCCGACTATGTAACATCTGTTTCTCAGCCATAAAATGAGGACAAAAATAATGCCCACCCTACAGACTGGATAAGAGAATCACAGGAAAGTAGCACACAGACCACACGTGTCACTGACTGCCTTCCCGAGAGGAGAGCTGGTGGTATTAGGACTTGGAGGTGGGCAGGGAGGGCAGCAGCCTCGGCCCTGCAGCCGCAGCCCGCCTCCCACCCACAGGCCACCACCCACGTGCCACCAACTCAGCCAGCTGCTGTCAGGCCGCCTGGTCTGCGCTGACTGATGTGACGTGTGGTCACTGTCCTTAAAAACACCGCCATGTCCTCATCCTTGTTTGACTTGCTGCATCTGCCTGGAGTGAGGATCTTGGAGCGGGAGGGTTAGGCAGGCTCGAATGCCCCTCTGGGGGAGACAACCAAAATGCTGACTCGGCAGGCATACGCTGACTGACACCACCAGTGCAGCTGGCTCTGTCACAGCGATACAGGCCCCGCATCCACACCACAGCCGCTCTCTCGGCAGGGTTACCATGGTGTTCGCGTCCTTCTGAGAGCCGCCCGGGGCGTCCTCGGCGTCCTGTGAGCACGGGAACTTGCAGGGCTCCTGGGACAGAGGGTTCTGCAGAGCGGCCTCCTCCACGCTCTCACTCGGCACAGCGCCACCTCCTTCCTTCAATTCCACCTGGAAAAGCGGTCGCTGCTCAGAAACCACGTGGGGGACATTGGGTGCAGCAGCTGCACAGCACAGAACAGAACGTTCTCTCTGGAAGTCACACTTGGCCTGCGTGCCTCCTTCCTCACCCTCCCTCCCTGCGGCACAGTCGTCCCGCCCGCCCGTGGGGCGCAGAGGTGTGATCTCCATGTGGCCCCGTGTGACCGAGCGGACTCCCAGGTCAGTGGGCGCCCCCCGAGCTGCTGGCCCCCCCCACTCCACTGGAGCTGCAGCCAGCGGGACCGTCCTGAGGGGCCCACCCTTCAGTGCCCCCCGAGAGCAGGCTCGTCGGCTCTGTGGAACCTGCTGGCCCATTGTTTGCTGTTTCCTCGCAAAGCCTGCAGTCCCTGCTGCTGTTTGGTGATATTTATAATGTAACTTACAACGCGCTGCCAGCGATAGTTAGTGTGGAGCTTCCCTAACTGAACAGTAGGACAACCTGAGTATGAAATGAGGGTGGGCATGACCGCCACCTTTGTGTCTCAGCTGTGCTCTACGCAACTGTCACCTCAGTGACACCAGCCAATTACCAAGAACAGGGAGAAATACCAGGATACTACTGAAAATCAATGGAGTAAGAAAGACACTAAAAAGTCTCAGTTAAAAAAATTACCATCAGAATCGAGGGTTTTAAAATTGAGATACTTTTTAAATGATAAGAATGTAAGGAGGGCTGCCCTCGGTTTTTCTCAGTGGTTAGAGCATTGGCCTGCGGACCCAAGGGTCTCAGGCTCGATTCCCGGTCAAGGGCATGTAGTTTGGTTGCAAGTTCAATCCCCAGCCCGGTCAGGGCACATACGGGAGGCAACCACTTGATGTCTCTCTCTCTCTTATCGATGTTTCCTCTCTCTCTCTCTCTCAAAATCAATGGGGGGGAGGGAGATAAAAGAAAAATAAATAAATAAAAATCAGTGGGAAAATATCCTTGATGATTAAAAAAAAAAAAAAGAATGTAAGGGGGGCAGAAAACACAGTTAACCTAACCGTGCACCCTCCACCCCACCCTTAGGCTCCACCTGCCCAGCTGCCTGTGAGACAGGGCAGGTAATCCTTCAAAAAAGATGGTGTTTGTATGGGAGCCGTGCCAGGACCAACAGGCAGAAGCTATCAGGACAGGTTTGGCAAATGGACATTCACGCCGGCTGAGAGGTTCTGCGGGAGACCTCTGTGTGCAGAGGGCTTGGGGCTGCCTGCTCTGTGGTCCCTCCCAGGCAGATGGGACCTCTACACCAGGAGTCCTCAAACTTTTTAAACAGGGGGCCAGTTCACTGTCCCTAAGACAGTTGGAGGGCCGGACTATAGTTTAAAAAGAAAAACTATGAACAAATTCCTATGCACACTGCACATATCTTATTTTTGAAGTAAAAAAACAAATGTTTTTCGGCGGGCACATGTGGCCCGAGGGCCATAGTTTGAGGACCCCTGCTCTACACCAAGGAGCAGTGCTTGTGCTAAAATAACCCAAACACCAGAAAGCAGAAATCCAAGGTGCTGCTGCTGGCGTAGGGGACGTGGAGTCCGGCTCCAGCCATCTCAACAGCAGTGCAAAGGCTAGCCTATGACCTACTCAAAGGACTAATGGTTGAGTAACCTAGCTTCCAAACTAGATCCTTCGGGGGTGAGGGGTGGGGAGTAGGGGGTGGCATACATTTCCTTGGGATCCTTTGCTTCCTTTAAAAATAAATTTGTTGCCTTGGCCGGTTTGGTTCAGTGGATAGAGCGTTGGCCTGTGGACCGAAGGGTCCTGGGTTCGATGCCGGTCAAGGGCACATGCCTGGGCTGAGGGCTCGAACCCCAGTGTGGGGCGTGCAGGAGGCAGCCGATCCATGATTCTCTCTCATCATTGATGTTTCTCTCTCTCTGTCCCTCTCCATTCCTCTCTGTGTGAAATTAATAAAAAATATACTTTAAAAATGTATTTGTTTAGCAAGGACAGAGGATAAAATTATCAATGATTTTCTTCAGCAAAGGAGGGTAGTTATCTGAGAACTGGCAGGAGTTCGCTGTGCTCTGTATGACACAGGCATTCTAAATGTAAAGGGGGGAGAAAGCTAAAGGCAAGAACATGAAAAGTCAACCACGCTGCGTTTGTTTTCACAGACACAGTTACTCTGACCATCAGGGCTCCTCTCCTAAAGCCAGTGACAGCGCCCCATGTTCCCCACTTTCCAGTCCTTTTCCTCTGTGGTCGGGCGCCCCCTGCAGGGCTAGGCCAGGGTGAACCAGGGACCCAGGACGTGATTCACCTGCAGGCTGAACGGGTTACAAAGGGCTGCACCCTGTGTGGCCGGACACCAACCAGGGATGGGGCTGACACAGAGACAGGCCGGGGCAGCCAGCAGCCTCCCCGCCCGGCTCCCGGCGGGCGGAGGGGGTACCGTGCCAACCTCCCCCCCCCCCCTCCATCTTACTGGGATCACCCGGACGCCGGCGTGGGCGGCTCCGTCCAGGGCCCAGGCGCCCAGGGGCACGAGGGCCGGACTCCGGTGCGGGGTCAGCAGGGAGGACAGCAGGTGCACGTTGTAAGTCGGCGGGGGCGGCGGGGCCGCGGGGAGCACCGCGTCCTCCAGGGGGTCGAGCTCGGCGAGACTCGGGAACTGGCCCAGGATCTCCTCCTCGTGGTCATCCACCAGCAGCTCCACCTTGACCTTGCTGCCGAAGTCCGCGCCCAGCGGCGGGTTGAAGGCGTGCAGCAGGGGCTCCTTGGGGCCCGCGGGGCTCAGGTAGGGGTCCTTAAACACGTGGAACTCCTCCTCCTCCGCCTTCACCACCGCCGGCGCCTTCAGGCCTGTGTTTTCTGAAACAAACCGACCCTCTGCGCCGAACAGGTCCGGCCCCATCTCCTCTTCGGGACTGGACATCCCGCCCAGCAGGGGCGCCTCGTCCATGTTCCCGACAGGACCCCGCACCCGGCGCCAGGCGGGATCGGCAGGGCCGCGCACCTGCAAAGACGCGGCCAGGTTAGAGGGCGCCTGCCCGCCCCTCCCCCCCGCTGCCCCCGGGCTGATGTGGGGAGAGGGGTCCCACCCTCCCGACCAGGGGGTCCAGCCGCCCCGAGGGGTTGACCAGGGGCCCACCGTCCCCCCCTATCCCCGCCTGCAGACCCGAGGCCGGGCCAAGGCCCTGGAGACAGGCCTCCTCGGAGGGGCGCACCTGGCCTTGGGGTTGCTGGAGCACAGGTGTGGCGGTTAACGGTTGTGGAAAGGGGCGGAGCGGGCGCGAAGCCGTGGGCGGGGCTTGAAGGCAGGGCCTGCCGGTGGGTGGGGCGTGAGCGGGGCGGGCCCTGT
>NW_005872057.1:26665-71804 GCF_000147115.1 Myotis lucifugus
CAAAGAAGGATGACTAGAGAGGGAATCAATCTCCGAAGCCCTACCCCCCTTGTCCGGACCATGGCATGTAGCCCCTCGTGAGATCAGAGCGCAAAGCACGAAGCAAGAGCAACCCAGGGTGCAGGAGACTGGGGCAGGGGTTATGTGGGAAGGGGAGGACTGTGCTGCAGCTCACACAGGTCCCGGGAGGCCCGGGGCCTGGATCTCGGGGCTCAGTGCACAAGGACAGGGGAAGAGGCAGTAGCATGGCATGTGGAGTTGGTGGGGCGTGAGCGGGGCGGGGCCTGTGACATGGGGGCGGGATCTGCAGGGCGGGGCGCGCAGGGGGGAGTGGATTGGGTCTCAGGGGAGGGGGCGGGGCCTGTGGCAGTGGGCGGGATCAGCAGGACGGGGCGCGCAGGGGAGAGTGGATTGGGTCTCAGGGGAGGGGGCGGGGCCTGTGGCAGTGGGCGGGATCAGCAGGGCGGGGCGCGCAGGGGGCAGTGGATTGGGTCTCAGGGGAGGGGGCGGGGACTGTGACAGTGGGCGCGGTTCGCGGAGAGCAGGCCGGGACCAGCGAGCAGCCATTGCGTGGAGGTGGGCAGGAAGGACACTCTGGGGCTCAGCAGCTCCAGGCTCAGGTGGGGAAACTGAGGCCCCAGACCCATCTGATGCAGCGCTGATGGGACTCCCTCGCTTGACTTATGACTTTAGTCTTTAAAATATACTTTTTCTGCTCCCGAGCTCCGCAGAGCTCCCCCCTCCCATCGCTGCGCGTGGACAGAGGGCCAGGCCGAGCACACACGTCACATCCTTGGTGCTGCAGCTTGGGACGTGAGACTGAGAACTGGGCATCCCTAGTCCAAGATAAGCACCCGACGTTGATGACTGATGCTGGGGAGGAGGCAGAGTCCCGCAAACCTAGACACAGCTCACACTAAGGTGCCGCACGCTTTGGGTGGGGAGTGAGCTAGAGCCACCTTCCATTTAGGGGATGGCCTGACCTGCCAACCCTAAGGGCAGAGCTGAAAGGGATTCTGGGGATGCGAGGGGGCGGGCCGGGGCGAAGATTCACTGTAACTCTCAGGTTCTGTTTCACGTGCAAGTATTGTTTGGGTAAAATTAAAATGTAAACACATCAACTTCCTAATCTCATTTTAAAAAATTTAAACTTTTCAAACAGTAACCAAGACAGCAACACTGTATACTGCCATTTAGCTGTATACTTTACCATTCAAGAAATGCCAAGAAAATTTCATGCAGTTGAGAATTCCCAAATTCAAGGCACAGCCTTAAGCGTGCTAGGGCTTACCTGAAATTTTTTTTCTGGGACATTAAAGTTTAGTTCAAAAGAAGACAATGTAATTAAGATACCCCTGTTGGAATTTTCCTGCCATGTGAATGACCTAAAACATATTCCCAGCAGCTAGTTTATGACAAATGTGCTTGACTTGAAAGGAAGCTCACGCCCACTTTTTGGACATTCATTTCCTGTTCCTGTGATCCACAGGGCAGGACTCCCTAGAAGGCTCTAGCGGCTTCTTCAGATTAAAACTAGGATGGCTTTATACAAATTATATAAACAAACCCTCCACCTGAAATATTTAAATATCAGATAAAGCTGACAGTCCCTTGAGCACCATGGTGTCCCTAATCACGCTGCCTTGCAAAGGAGGGTCACTGTGAAGGAAGTCCTTTCAGCCCTTTCTGGGGGATTTGCATACATGTGTGGAGATGGCTTTACGCTAATAATTTTATGGTTGAAATAATCATGTTGAGTTCAGGGGGTGGGGGTGTGAGGGGCAGAGTACAACTGTAGGGATAGAAGGCAGCTAATGTAAATCCAAGAGCCCAAGTAAAAAAGCGAGTGGCTTGAATAGCCCGGGCAAGCGCACCGCCCCATCCATTCATTCACACATCAGACATCTTTACTGAGCATGCTCCCAGGTGTCAGGCGTCACCTCTGATGTGCACAGCCACCCAGACTGCTGGCCACAAGCTGCTCTTCGAGCCCTGCTGGGTGTCTCCCCTCAAACCCGTTTGTAAGTGAGCCCGCTTCCTGGGCCTGCTACTCTCCCCTCCTCCTGCTAGACTCGCCCGCCATGGTCCCCTCACCTGCCTTGGACACTTAAAACCCTCTTGACTGGTTCTCTTGGCTAACTCCTCCCACTGGAATCTGATCTCCATCTATAGCAGTGGTTCTCAACCTTGGCTGCACATTAGAATCACCTGGGAATATTTTTAAAATCCTGATTTCTGGGCCTCATCCTCCAGAAATTCTGTTTCTTTGTTACTAATGTTGTGGCCCCACCCCATATTATTCCCAGTGCGTAAAACAGTGCTTAGCACAGTGGGCGCTCAATAAGAACTGTGGGGAAACGGAACCCATGCGTTCATTGGATCGGTAGTTACTGAGCAGCTACTATATGTCAGGCACTGTTCTAGGCACAGGACAAGGGAGTGGATGAATGAATGGATGTAGAGTGAAAATCCACAGCCCCACTTACCAGCCTCCCTTCTCAGCCAGAGCACGAAGCCAGTGCCATCCACTCTGCCTGACCCCAGGCCTTTTCCTGCAAACCTTGGTTTCTTATCTTGGTCCCAAGTGCCCCAGCTTGGTATCTGACTTATAACCTCCTTGGTAACAGAACAAAAGAGTCAGAAACAAAGGCTGTAGTAGACTGGATTAATGCTTTTATTAATGATAACATTCATACTACATTTCTAAGATTTACAACCAAAAGATCATATTGTATTTACATGCAATGGACAGTCTAAGCTAACAAATTCAAACCACAGCTCTGGTTAAGACCATGGTTTGTTCCAAATTAAATTAAATACATAATACTCTTACCTCTTCCTTTGAACATGTACAGTAAAAACCCACTCTTCCATCTTTTAAGGAATATAAAAATTGCATTGACAACTGCACTGATTAGCAAAAATATTTAAAACCTGAGAGATAAGCCCAAATATATTTGAGTGCTAACACGTGTACATTTGAACGCTTGGTAACACAGACTGGTCAGTGGTCAATAATGCGTGATGCAGGCGGCTCGGAGGGCCTGCCGGGGCTCGGCCTGGGGCCCACGCCGCCGGAGCTGTGTACCACAGATGAACTGGGGTTTTCCTCACTATGGTGGTGTGTTTTTCTTTCTGTTTTCATTTCTTCTCGCTTTAAGAGAAAAAAAAAAACCTCTCTGGCCCACTCAGATGGGGTTTTTACATGACAACCTAGACACAGTAAACCATGCCCGAGCTCCGTGGCCGGCACCTTCTCCTCCTCCAGTCGTTCCGCCCTCACAGAGGCAAGCCCAGCGGGGACAAGTGGTCAGGAAACAAACACAATTCTTTAAGTGGACAGCCACACTCGCCAGGAAGCCGAGACAGTGGTGTTTCAAATTCCGGGATCCTTTCTTTTTACATTAAATACTGAGGACGATTCAGTGCGTACGTGTTTTTTGGTCACTCACCCTCTCTTGGTAAGGCACGCCCATCTGAAGGGTAGGTTGTGTGAAACCAGCACCCATCACGCGCAACGTTTTTTAAAAATACATTTTTGCAGATTTCAGGGAGAGGAAGAGAGAGAAACATCAATGAAGAGAGAGAATCATCGATCAGTTGCCTCCTGTACATCCCCACTAGGGATCGAGCCCACAACTGGGGCATGTGCCTGACTGGGAATCAGACCTCAACCTCTGGTTCATGGGTCGACACTCAGCCACAGCCACAATGGTCGGGCTCGCTCGCGACACTTTCGCTGGTTCCCCAGCTCCTCGGGACACAAAGTGGGTGCTCTCTCGCCAGGCGGGATAGACAGCTCCCCGCCCGGCGCATCGGCGCTGCCCTCTCCAGACACTTTGCTCAAGTTTTGTTCCTTTCTCGGGGGCAGAAGTCTCGTCTGCTTGCCGTGAGTTTGGTAAGCAGTACGAGGCACACGGTATGTTTTATTGTTCAGGGGAGGCTCCAGACACGCAATATTGAACCATCCAAAGTCCCCATTTCTGACGCACGTCCACTCGCTCTCAAGGCAGGAAGCGGGGTGGGGGAGCCCACAGAGCTGCCCTCAGAAGGGCGCCGGTCTTTCTCGGGGTACGGGAACCACAGGAAAATGCCTGTTTAGGGTTATCCACTCAGTAAACTGAGGAGTCAGACTCCCACAATTCCACCTAAAGACTAAAAATAAATCCCTTGTCCGGTCTCCCTTACATTTAGGGCCTTCCGTGATTAAGGCACTGGGATCTGAATACTCACAAGGTCGGGAAAACGAAAGATGCGCGAACTACATGCTTGCAACGCGGACAGGCGAACACACACACACGAGACCAAACTGGACGAGGACGGTGACCACAGGGACAGACGGTGTTCGGCAGCACAGCGTTCCCGTTAGTGCGTTACGTGTGCGTCAGCTGTTGGCTGCCAACACCTCCAGCCCACAGCGCTTTCTCCCCGGACGGACAGAACACACTTTAGTTTTACTCTGAAAAAATTAAACGCCCCTAAGTACCAGGTCGCCGCCGAGGAGTGTGACCATCCCATTTTCAATGTGTGTGAGGTCACAACCCCCGTGATATTTCCATCCCCCAGGAAGCGCGAGCTGATGCGAAGAGTTTCGGGCGCTTCCTCAAGTGCCCCCCACGTTGGGAACCTGCCTGAAAGGAGTAGGGCTACACTTCACGGGGTGGAGCCCGCTGCTCTGGGAAAACAAGAAAACACCAAACCCTCGAAGGCAAGAACAGTTGTGAGTCTTTTAGAGCAATTTTCCATCCTGAACTAGGATCAGGAGTAACAGCTATTTTTCATTTGGTTTCTGTCGGAAGAGCCCCTTTGTCCTTCCCGCAGCCGTCCTGGGAGTTACTTCCTGGAGTTGGAGCTGAACCCAAAGAGAGCGATGATGTCGGTCATGGCTTGTCTCAGGTGCTTCCCGAAGCGATGAGAATCCTTTCGTTTGAAAACAAACAAAATACACCACATAAACACACGCTACCACGTGGCCATTCCCCCCTTTCCAGCCTCTCCCCACGTAACCGGTAACCCGACTCCGGGAAGAGCGACTGTTTCTTTTCTGCCGGGTCCCTAAGCCTGGACTTCACCCGTAATCCCCCAGGGACACGCCTGGAGGCAGGTGAGGGTCCCAGTGGTCACAGGCTGTACATGCTGCGTGGGTGTGTGTCGGACCTGAAGTGGTCCCTGTCAGGGCGTTAAATTCCACGTAAAGCACAAGACAGACGTACATGAGTTCCAGTCTCCTCTGGGCCTTGCTTGCCAGGCGACGTAATGTGGACAGGAGAGGATATAAATAAGGATTAATGTGCCACCCTAGGACGGGGGGGGGGGGGGGGGGGGTGTTCCATTCACACAACCGCAAAGACCCCTGCCTTGTCATGTGTGTGTCTGTGTGTCTCTGTGTGCGCACGTTAACCCTCCAGGTGGCAGGGCCTGAACATTATACATGCTCTTCAACACTAACATTTAAAACCATTGCTACAAACATAAACATTTAATCAAAAAGATCATTTCTTTAAAAACAAAGGTAAGAGAACTTCAAACGTCACTAATTTGAAAAGCTCCAAACCAAGTAAAAGTACATAATTGAGAATTTCTGTCAAATTAAGGACATGATTTGAGCCCTGCTGGCGTGGCTCAGTGGTTGAGCACCGACCTATGAGCCAGGAGGCCACGGTTTGATTCCTGGTCCGGGCACGTGCCCAGGTTGTGGGCTTGATCCCCAGTAAGGGCCGTGCAAGAGGCCACCGATCAATGATTCTCTCTCATCATTGATGTTTCTATCTCTTTCTCCTTCTCCTTTCCTCTTGGAAATCAATAAAAAAAAGTATTTTAAAAAACAGCCCTAGCTGGTTTGACTCAGTGGATAGCGCGTTGGCCTGCGGACTGAAGGGTCCCAGGTTCAATTCCGGTCAAGGGCACATGCCTGGGTTGCAGGCTTGATCCCCAGTGGGGGGCGTGCAGGAGATGGCCGATCAATGATTCTCTTGCATCATTGATGTTTCTATCTCTCTCTCCCTCTCCCTTCCTCTCTGAAATCAATTTATAAAATATATATGTATATTCAAAAAATAAAATAACAACAACAAAAATACCCCATCTTTCAAGGGGGGTGGGGGGTGGGGGCTTTGGTCTGTACCGTGTCAGGGCAGGAGAACTTGGAGGATATGTGGAAATTGATGAGGTTTTCTCCCACCAGAATGTAGGACACGCCGTAACCATCGTCAGCAACCTGCAGGACAAAGTCAGTTGAGATTTAAGCTCAGGCTTTTAACCAGGGGTCTTCAAACTTTTTAAACAGGGGGCCAGTTCACTGTCCCTCAGACCGTTGGAGGGCCGGACTATAGTTTAAAAAAAAACTATGAACAAATTCCTATGCACACTGCACATATCTTATTTTGAAGTAAAAAAACAAAACGGGAACAAATACAATATTTGTATTTGCATGTGGCCCGCGGGCCGCAGTTTGAGGACCCCTGCTTTTAACGGTGACAAATAACAAATCCTATTTGTGAACAAAAAACCATAAAAACGAAACCCATCTGTACGAATAACCAGCAGGAATTCCTTTGTGGCGCTCCGAACCCAGACAGGCGTGACGGGCACATGCTGGCCCGGGGCTTGCCGCTCCGTGCACCCCGAGGCCCATCCACTTACCGGCCCGAAGCCGCCGCCGCTGGACACGTACTCCGTGTTTTTCTCCAAGTCAAACAGCTCCGCCTGCTGCAGCGGGGTCTGGCTGGTGGACAGCCTCCAGGGCTCGGACAGGACCTGGGAGGGAGCAAGCACGTGTTCCCATGACCCTCTTCCCAGCCCCGCCCTCGCGGCCCCCGGGGGCCCGGGAGAGACAAGGACCGGCCTGCTCGCTCTTGGACTGTTTCGGGGCGGTACACCTGCAGCAGGGGCGGAGCAGGTGAGGACGCCTGGGCTGGAGGGGCCAACACCAGCGAACGCGTCTTTGGCACAAAAGGTGGCAGAGACACGGAGATTCGTAACGGGGGCCCTGGGCTGCGGGAGCCAACTGCTGCCTTTCAGAAATCTCTCAAGCTGCTTGTGAAACAGCCTTTCCTAGAAATTACATTTTATCGACTTAAAATGCAGTAAACTCTATAACAACACAGGTGAGGCATACTCAGGGCTCGGCACTTCTGAATTGTTTCAGTGCATTTTACTGGTATCTGTGCTCTGGGGGCTGGTCACGCCCGTAAGTCAGGAGGGGAGAGCAGAGCGGTCTGGGGCCGAGACCACAGCTCCCACTTCCCACCCTGGGCTCCGCCCGGCCCGGTCCATGAAGCGGTCCCACTAAATCAGTGGTCGCCAACCTTTCGGACCTCCCGGACCACCGGTTGGCGACCGCTGCCCTAACTCACTACGCTCTGGGTCAGCCCTGAGCCGCCACAGGAGGAGGGACTTACTTCCTTCAGGAACGGAGACTCAACGGCCAGATACTTGGACACCACGTACAGGCAGAAGAGGTGGCGGTCGATCCCCGCGCCGGTCATCGCCAGGCGGTACATGTGCTGGTGCTTCTCCGACGCGATCTTGAACAATCGCAGTCTCTGCTCCATCTGAGTGACCAAGGATGGGGCGCGTCAGGTTGTGGGGCGCAGCCCAAGCTCCAAAGGGAAGGTCCCAGCCCTTCTTGGCGGGGATCTCACAGGACGCTGACCGTCAGGCCACTGGGGTGTCCGGGAGGCATGGCCAAGGCGACCTGCTCAGCGCCCCCCACTGCCCCCCATGGGCTGCCCCTCCCCCAGGCTGTGGAGGAAGCCTGGGGTCCTGCGTGCGGCCCGTGGTGGCATTACTCCGCTCAAACAGCCCTTCTGGACATTCACGTCTGACCTCTGGGCTCTGCTAGGCCAGTCACAGAACGAGGGAGGCCCGTCCAGGTGTGACCCCCTCACAGACCTGGCCATCTGGGGGATCCGCCTCCACACCGGCTGCTCCCTCCTCAGAACGGAAGGCTTTCTGGAACCAAGCGCCCGCCACGCAGAGCAGAGCCGAGCTGAGCCCAGGGTGTGTGTGCGTGTGTGTGTGTGTGTGTGTGTGTGTGTGTGTGTGTGTCTGTGCTCTGGGTCAAGCAGACCCAGGCTGAGCTCACCTGCGTCTGGGTTCCTCTATCTACAAAAATGAACTGGTAACACTTCCCGGGCCACCGCCGGGATGTCCAAAGGCGGTGCACAGGGCGCCGGGGCCCCCGCCTGCTCGGGCCCAGTGACCCAGCTCAAGGCCCCCGTGGAGTAGGGGGCTCACCCTTTTCTCACTGCACACCGACTGCTCCATCCTGAGCACCCTTCTAACTGAAAGGCCCTTGGAGCCTCTGGTGTAGGAGTTGCAGAACGACAGGACTGGCTCAGCCGGTCCGCCCCTGTGTGTCCCGACCTTACGCTTTAATTTCCTGCTCCCGTGAGAGGGTGGAGGGAAGGAGGCGGCGAACATGGAGTCGCGATGAGCAGGTTCGCACAGGATTTCATCAGAGACCCTGGGCGGGCGGCCTTCTAGGACAGTGGTTCTCAACCTTCCTAATGCCACGACCCTTTAATACAGTTCCTCATGTTGTGGTGACCCCCCACCATAAGATTATTTTCGTTGCTACTTCATAACTGTAATGTTGCTACTGTTATGCATCGTCATGTAAATACCTGATATGCAGGATGTATTTTCATTGTTACAAATTGAACATAATTAAAGCATAGTGATTAATCACAAAAACAATATGTAATTATATATGTGTTTTCCGATGGTCTTAGGTGACCCCTGTGAAAGGGTCGTTCGACCCCCAAAGGGGTCGCGACCCACAGGTGGAGAACCGCTGGTCTAGGAGAAGCGTGAGAAGCGCGTCTCATTACCGTTTGGGAGGGGTCCGCCATGGCGAGCACAAAGTCGCACGACTCCACGGTGCAGGATCGCACGGTCTCCGTCCTCCCCTCTCGGAAGAGCCGGGTCATGGACGCCTCGTACGTGAGGCAAAACTTGCCCATGTCCTGGGAAAGGAAAGGCATTTCCATATAAGGCACACGGAGGAGGCAGACACATGAGCCGGGGCCGGTTAGGGTCAGCAAGGGAACGTGGACGTGGTGGTCAGCTTCAGGTTTTAGCCATCGTCAGTTTTCACACAGGTTATGCAGCAGGCAGACGAGACGCCGGTAGCTTTAGAAAGGCTGGGAGTCCGTTCCCGATGCACCTGACGCTACGGCACACGCTTCCCAGAGTGCTCACACGCCTACAGCATGAACACGACAAGCAGGCCTGCATGCACCTGTTCTAGATTATCGGTGGGGAGTGGACGGGGGGGGGTGTCTCTAACACTCCCGTTTCCTCGGTGACACAGGTCACCCGCTGAGAGTAAGGACGGGAGGAGGTGCTGACGTCTGAGGGTGTGAACCAGGCCTTCAGGGCCACAGAAAGCAGGGTGCCCGGCGGCCGCCAGAGTCACTGCTCGTCAATCAAGTGAGACGAGGGGACCTGGGGTTTCCTCTGGCCACGCCGGCTCCCGGGAGCCAGATGACGAGGGCAGAGGGCTGGACTGAACCAGGCTGTGCTTGGGGTCACAGGTCAGGGATGTGGAATCAAGCCGGGAAATCGACGGCTGAGGAGAGGAGGAGGGCAAGGTGGGTCCCGGACTAGAAAGGGGTGGGGGTGGCAGGCAGAAGGGCCCGGGGTGCTGTGATGACAGCCCAGCGAGGGCTCCGAGGGAGGCAGCAGGGGAGAGGACAGAGACGGGTCCCCGGGCCTGACACCCAAACACATGCACCGTGTGAGGAGACGACTCGCAATCTGCACGTCTCCCATGGCCACCAGGCAGCTCCGGGCTGAGCGGGGTCCCCACATGGGGCGGACACTGTAGTGGCCGTTTGTGGACCCACATGATTCCTGACCAGACAACGCCCAGGCTCTCAGGCGCAGGCCCTGGGGTCCCCAGGGTGACAGAGGGTGCCCTGCGGCACCCAGGAGAGGGTGCCAACACCAGGGCTGACCTTCCCGTGTGACCAGCCCTGGGAGCTCTCCCTCTCCCGCGGCTGCTGGGTGGCCGGACACTCCCCCTTCCCTCCGGTCCTGAACTCCTGCACGCGAAGCCGGCAGGCCTGGGCGAGGGGCGGGAGCCCTGCGGTGAGCTCCCCTCGCCACGGTGACTGTGCCCAGCCTCCTGGGGCCCACACTCAAGGCTTCCACGGTGCCCCCAACAAAGACCGCCGACTCACCGCACTGGTCACCAAGGCACCGTCACCCGGCTTCCCTCGGACAGGGTCTGAGAGGCTCTCGTCCTCACCCGTCCTCGGGGAGCAGGGATCAGCCCTTCAGAGCGCCCCACAGGCCCGTATCACAGTGTTCTCAGGGGCTCATTACGAAGGAGTGGGGAGGGGGAGGGGAGGAGGGGGCAGGAGAAAGTATCAGTGAGGCATTTTAGTCACGAACAGAGGTTAACGGGGGACACAGGATGCAACGATTCATCTGAAGTCAGCTTTTCCCACGTCAAACTGGAACGTGTAGCACCGTCATGCACAAGAGCCACCTCTGCAAAAAGGACCCTCAGACACCTCCTGGCAAACGCAGGCTATAGAGCGCTCAGCCCCTCACAGAGCCAGGCCCCCTAACCTGCCACGACCAGCCGCCACCGGGAGCGGCCGCTCGCCGCCGCCAAGGCGCCTCCGGTGTCTAGCGCGCAGGATGGAGAGGCAACGTCTACAAAGACAGTAACACGCGCAGCATGAGAACAGACCAGTGACACAGCCACTGTCGCCCGGCGCCCAACCGTGCAGCGGGGGGCATGTTCACCCCGGTTCCCCAATGAGAAATAAAATGCCTACAAGCAGGAAGCAAATGACTACAGACGAAAGTGATGGCCACTGTCCAGGGTTGCATCGGCCAGTCATTCAATATGTATTTGCTGACGTCTCCACCGACGTGGTGTGGCCGGCACGTTCCCGGCTCTGCGGATACGGTGGCAAACAAGACTGACCACGTGCTTGCCCTCGAGGAGCAAACAGTTCGGCAGGTCACATGGTGAGTGACAGGTGCACTGAGCAGAAATGACGCTGCTCGGTTAGTGGAGAGCGATGGGGTGGCGGCTATTCCCAACAGGAGATGGGGGCACCGTGAGAGAGACCTAAGCAACCACGCCTCACTCCGGGAGAGAGCACCTGCCGGCAGAGAGCAGGTGCAAAGGGCCTGTGGTAAGAATGAGCTTCACATATTCAAGAGCAGCAAGAAGGGCAGTGTGACAAACACAGTGAATGAGGCTCCAAGTGGTATTAGAGAAGGCTGGGAGGGTAGCCAGGGACCAGATCACTGGTTACTAACCTTGGGGCTGTGTGAACTTGGAAGGGAAAATACAAATATTTTAATCTCCACTAACCTCAAGCTGGACCATCAGCTTTAGAAGCACAGGCAATAAACCACAGTAATCACGAGCAGTGCCTGTGACTCTGAATAGAAAATTGTAGCTATTTTCACATCAAGGTACGTTCGTTGCACATATTCCAAAATATCATCCACGCTTATCACTGCCTCAAAGTTACAGCCGTGCTTAGACCTGCTGCTCGAACTTTAGTGCACAAAGAATTAGATTTCCTGCACCACAAATTCATGTTGAGTATCCTGACACCTGCACTTTAATTACCTGGTTCACCTTTGTAACCTGGGTATTTCCTGTTATGCTTTACAAGCATTATTCTGGGAAGGGTCCCCATGGCGTTGCCAAACTGCCCAAGGGGTCCTGGTGCAGAGAAGGTTCAGAAGCCTGGAATGGACCCAGGACCGGGCAGGACGCCTGGACTGAGGCCGCGCCACGGCAGAGGTGGGTCTGACCCTCAGCTCCACGGAGAGCCCCGTCCCTAACAGAGCTGGTGCTCAACTGAGCACGCATTAAAAAGTTCCTGGCCAACGCAGCATGCCTGGGTTGCAGGTTCGATCCCCGCCCCGGTCAGGGTGCATGCAGGAAGCAACCAATAGATGTATCTCTCTCATCATTGACGTTTCTCTCCCTCTCCCTCTCCCTCCCTCTCTGAAATAAATAAAAATATATTTTAAAAAAATACAGCCGTGGACCATCTGGGAGAGTCTATTGCATCCATAATCATGAGTAAACTTAGTCCATGTCAAAGGTCAGAGACATCAGTCACCTGCCCCAAGTGTGTCCGCTTCACCAAACCCTCGGGGTCGGAGCTGAGTTTAAGGGCTAAGTTTCCACTTCGTAGGCCAGTGAGATCTGGTTGTGCTCCGCTCCCCGTCCTGTGGGCTGGGGGACACTGCCACGCCCCACCCAGCCGCCACGGGAAGCCACACCCTGGCCGCACGCCGGGCCTCTCCCTGGACAGGCCTCGGCCCCCCGCCACGCAGGGACCCAGCTCCCGGCAAGCCCGCGCCTCACCTTGTAGTGCGCCAGCTGCAGGGCCAGCTGCACGAAGGCGTCTGGGCTCGTGCGGGACTTCTTGATCAGCCCCTTCCCGAAGGCGTCGAAGGGAAAGGAGTGGAAGTCCACGTCGTTGGCCAGGAGGCTGGCGCTGCTCAGGGACGTCTCGATCACCTCCTGACACTGGGGGAGGAGGAGGGAGGGTTTCCCTTGTGGGGGAAGTGAGGAGGGAGGGTTTCCCTTGTGGGGGAAGTGCTGACACACGCGCAGAGGAGCATCCCAGCTCAGCCAACAGAGCTGTCGCCTGGCGACACAGACGCCATGTTTCCTCGTCGGCTCTTCCCATGTGTCTGCCACATGCACCCCGCTCCTCGAGGCGCCGTGGGCCCCCGCAGGCAGAGCACAGGTGGGACACGGGGCCTCCTGGTTCCCGGTCAGACCCCAAAGGGCATTCCCAGCAGCCGCGGGTGTGCCCTGTAAAACCCATTATTCTACAGGGGCCATCGAGGACCCTTTGTAAAAAATTAATGGGCTGCGGTCCAACCATACAACGGAAATGAGCTTTCCAGCCGTGAAGTAACGTGGAGGGGCCTTCACTGCAGCCACGAGGCGGGAAAGGCCGCCTGAGGCGCCGGGCGCAGCGCTCCCAGCAGTGACGGAGGGAAAGGGCAGCAAGAGGGGCCGCAGGGCGGGAAGACGGGGCTGGGAGTCTCCGCGCTGGCCCTTCATTTTCTACATTGGAAACGACTTCCAGCCCCCAGTGAGTTCAAATCTCACAACGAAATAAAAAACGTGGCGCAGCCCTGGCCGGGTGGCTGTCGGTTGGAGCATCGTCCCCTACACAGGAAGGTCTCGGGTTCGACTCCCGGTCAGGGCACGTGCCTCGGTTTCCGGTTCAGACTCCGGTTGGGGCCTATGGGAATCACCTGATCGCTGTTTCTCTCTCACATCCATGTTTCCCTCTCTCTCTATCTCTGTCTACCTTCCTCTCTCTGAAATCGATGAGCATGTCCTCAGGTGAGGATTGAAATAAAATTTTAAACCCAGTGATGCCGAGGTCTGCAAGGGTACCTTATGGGTATTTCTAAAAACAGTTTACAGCCAGGGGATTTTAAAAGTGCATTGCTTGCTGAACATTGTTCCTTTCATTAAATGAGAAATAAATATTTTTTTCAAATAAAAAAAAATTACTTCTTGGGCCCCAGGAATTCCTGCTTGGATTAGGCGAGCCAGGATTTGGCATTCCCAGCCCTAAAATTCCTCCCCGAAAAAACCTGGACTGAATGGACGACATCTGAGAATCTTCAGGAGAAACAAACATGATACGTGCGTGACTTAGAGCATTTCAGCTGTAAGAGGGAGCTTGTCACGTTCTCACCGCGTAGGGTAGCTGAGTCTGAGCTGGAACTCTCCCTGACAATCTTAACTAAAAGCTCTAAACGGAAGAAGAAGTATTCACCGGGGTTTCTCAGGCAACAGGAGCTGGAGCCGCTCCACGGCCTCAGCAAAAATTTGTGAGGCAGACGAGGTCTCCCTCTGAGCTGTGAGCACAGGTCCCGCCACGGGGACCAGCACCTGTGACAGCCCACTCACCTCCTCCGGGATGTCCCACTGCAGCCGGGTGGGGGGTGGGATACTCGGGTTGGTGTCCCCTTTACAGTGTCCGTCCTCCAAGTAGCCCAGCTGGAAGCTGTCAGTGGCCAAGACGTACTGTCGGGGAAAAGACACACGTGGAAGTCAGAGAAGATGATACAGTCCACAGTGTTAGGGAAAACGTATTTGTCCCACCTGGCCAGGGTGCTCAGTGGTTAGAGTGCCCACCCGAACACGAAAGGGTAGAGGGCTTGATTCCTGGTCAAGGGCACAGGCAGGAGGCAACCGGTCGGTGTGTCTCTCTCTCTCTCGCATCGATGTTTCTCTCTCCCTCTCCCCCCTTCCTTACACTCTCTCTGAAGAGCAATGGAAAAAATATCCCCAAAATATCCCCAGATGATGATTAACAAAACAAATGAAAAGAAAAAACAACAACAAAAACGTATTTGTCCTCCAAAGTAGACAAATCCTTGTTCTTTATAGAGATACTAGAAGCCCGGTGCATGAAATTCCTGCACGGGTAGGGTCCCTAGGCCTGGCCAGCTATCAGGGCCGATTGGGGCCTTCTGGCTGCTGGCTGGGGCCTTCCTTCCCCAGCTGCTGGCTGTGGGCCGGGGCCTTCCTTGGTTCCACGCCTCCCCCTGGTGGTCAGTGCTTGTCATAGCGAGCGACTGAACTCCCGGTCTCCCAGTCCAACTCCCGAGGGGACACTTTGCATATTAGCCTTTTATATATATAGGAGATTGCTAAGACTTCCCAGCAGCTACTGAGGGAGGGCACATGCTTACAGCGTGCTGCGTCCTCCGTGCGGCCAGGAGAGAATATGCACAGGCAAGATGGTGTTCATCTCCACTTCAGAGCCAAGAAGAGAGCCCCGGAGAGGCCCACCCACCCAGGACTGGACGCAGGAGACATGTGAGGTCGCCACTCACAGGGTGGGGGGGCGCTTGGAGCCACCGCTGCATCCGGCTGCGGGCTAGTGTTTTCTAGATTCACCCCACTGAGCATTTATGTCTGGACTGAAAGGTCTTTTGTGTAAGTGAAGAAATGGCTCAGAGAGCAGGGGAAGCCACTTTTCAGAGCTGACCCTCCTCAGGGGCAGGACCCGAGGGCAGCGGCGAATTTCCCCTTTTCACAATCTCTTCCACGGTGCCCGCTGCGCACCTACGGGTGTTGCGGGGCACTCGTGACAGAACAGTCAACAAAACAGACAAGAATGGCTGCCCTCCCTCCACCAGTGGATACGGCCACAGGACCCACCAAGTCCAACCCTCGGTTTACACTCAAGAGAAATGAAAACATATGTTCACACAAAACCTGTGCACACATGTTCATGGGAGCACTGCTTACAGCAGTCAGAATGTGGAAACAACCCAAATGCCATCAAGCCATAAATTGGATAAAGTGTGGCCTGCCCATGCGAAGGAATACTATACAGCCATGAAAAGGGACGAAGCACTGACTCATGCTCAAGCACAGGCAGACCTTGTAAGCACCCCAAGTGAAGAAGCCAGACACAAAAGCCCACACTGTGTGATCTCATTTCTATGGAACGGCCAGAACTGGCGAATCCAGAGGCAGAAAGCAGGTTAATAGGTCGCCAGGGGCTGGGGCGGGGGCAGATGGGGAGTTCCTTTGGGGGGTGATGAAAATGCCCTGGAATTAGATAGTGCTGATGGTTTGTACAGCCACCTTGTGTATATACAACACCCACTAAATTGTACATTTTAAGAGGGGGAATTTTACGGTCTGTGAATTTTCTCTCACTAAAAAAAAAAAATAATAATTAAAAAAAAAATGGAACCCCTATGCTCAAGGGCTTACATGCCAGTGGGGAGGCAGATGGTGACCCTGTCAGATGGTGAGGGGAATGTGGGCTCCGGGATGGGGGAGCGTGGGGGGCCCGCGTTCACCTGTGGTGAGTGCCACGCAGACTGAGCAGCACAGGAGGCAGGGTCCTGGCATCTGAGCTGCAGGGCATCAGAGCCGAAAGCCCAGCACATTTAAACATCAAAAACCCACTGAGAGCAAACGGGGTGCAACGCTGACCTTCGACTAGATCTGTTTTTAACTGGTCCGTTCCCGCCGGTCCCCGTGGGACGGTCCGTTCCCGCCGGTCCCCATGGGGAGCACCTGGGCTCCCGTCCAGTTCCTGGACTCACAGACCATTCTGTCCGCTGAAGATCAAACCCCTGTACCTTCTCTTATCCGGATATCTAAAAAATAAAATGAACCTCGCCCGCCCGCCGGCCAGCGTGGCTCCGTGCCCGCCCGCCGGCCAGCGTGGCTCCGTGGCCGAGCGTCTACTCATGAACCAGGAGGGCACATGCCCGGGCTGTGGGCTGGATCCCAAGTAGGGGGCGTGCAGGAGGCAGCTAATCTCTGAGTCTCTCCGTTGATGTTTCCATCTCTCTCCCTCTCCCTTCCTCTCTGTGAAATCCATAAAAACATATTAAAAAAACAGTCAGACAAATATCACATGAAATCCATGCCAGGGCGTGGGTTTCCAACAGCAACCTCCTCACTCAGGTCGCGCCTGCGAGAACTCACCTCCCAGAGGTGCCCCACGATGGGCGCGTCGGCCCAGGAGTGCTCGGCGTTCATGCCAATTTTCCCGTTTTTGAAGACGATAAACGTGAAGGACTTGTCAAACCACCTGCGGGAAACAAAAGCGTTCGTGGAACTTCAACGTCGAAAGGAAGGACGATGCACAGACACTGTAACTGTTTCCCTCTGGACGGGGTCCCTGCCTTGGCACCCAGCCCGAGACAGTTCCCCGCGGCCCGCAAACCTCTGTGCCGTGAAATACAGGCTCACACGGGACGCGCAGTCCTGCACGCCTCCCTGGTCCAGACACACAGATAAGACTCGAGAGCAGGCTGTTATTACAACGAGCAAGGACACGGCAGCAACTCTGGAGAGCTGGGCGGCTCCCCATGCCTGCACCCCACCTGCGGGCAGGCGGGCCTCCCTCTACAGGTAAGGAAAGGCGGTCTGGGAGGTGGAACTGCCTCCCGACCGTCACAGGACCAGAGCCGACAGCCAGGTCAGGCCCCGTCCGCCACCTTCCCCGCCTGGGGAACCGGCCGCCACGCCTCACTAGCATCCAAAGGAAGGCGAGCGTGCACAGAGGGGAAGACTCAAATTCGCGGCTCCAGCTGTGAGTGGGTGCCTATGTGTGTGTGTGTGTGTGTGTGTGTGAGAAAGACAGACGGACTACAGACAGACAAGTTTCTTTTGTCCTGTGCCCACCCCTCCTTCAGGTGAAGAGAGGAAAATCAGAAGCTCTATTTCTGACCGAGCCTGACTCCTTAAGGGTCCAGATGCTGGAGGCGGGGTTGGCCACACCCCTTTCCTCCACGGTCACGGGCAGACGGCCACTGTCCCAGGGCGGGGACACTACCTGTCGAAGCAGCGGCCGTGGAGCAGGGACTTGGCGTAGTTGTCCAGGGACGCGTCGGGGTCCTCCTTCCGGTAGCCCTGCTCGGTCTCGTCCAGCGTCACGAAGAAGGCCGCCTTCTCCACGGCGTCCAGCGACTGCTTGTTCTTCCCACTCGCAAAGTAGGCCTGGCGGCACCGGGCCCAGGGCACCCTGCGGGGAGGGCGCGTTAGGCCGGCAGCGGCTGGGTGACCCGCCTCCCACGGCGTGTTTGTCACAACATCGTTTTCCATAGTTCTCACAGGTTTTCGGGAACTTAAGGGGGCCCGGGTGGGAGAGCCCAGCGAGCAGTCACACCCCGGGGGCGGCCGCCGTCCCTCGGCACACACCTGTCTCCCGCGGTGAGGGCTGCCAGCTTGGCCTCCCCGGCCTGAGGCTCCGACGGGTCGTCCAGGATCCGCTGTATCTGCTGCTCGAGCTCGCGGGGCCGCAGCAGCCGGCCGTCATGGTACAGCCAGACCTTGAAGTAGCGGCCCTTGTGGAACACGACGATGTGCCGGCTGTCCCTGACGTGCTGGATGGTGTCTGCGGGGTGCGGGCGAGACAAAACCCCACAGGTTAGAGGAGGGGGGACGGCGCCGAGGCCGCACCCGCCCGCTCCCCGCGGCTCCCCGTCCGCTCCTCCTGTCTGGGGGGTGGAGCCGAGGGCTCTGGAGTCAGACAGGCCTGACTCGAGGCTCCGCTCGGCCATCGTGAGACGCATCAGCTCAGGCCACTGACTGAACCCTCCCGGAGCCTGGTGGGTCCCTCACACGGACGTGCAGGGATTGAGAGAGGCCCCAGTGCCTGGTCTGAGAGAGAGCGCTCTCAGCTCTGAGCATGTCCCCTGTGGGCTTGTCTAACTCGGAAAGGAAGAAAGAAAACTCACTATTTACAGATGACTTGATACTGTATGTAGACATCCCTGACGATTGCACCAAAAAACTGTCAGAACTAACACATTCAGTAGAGCCCTGGCCGGGTGGCTTAGTGGGTTAGAGCACCGTCCACTACACCAAGGTTGCAGGTTCAATCCATGGTCAGGGCACATACACGAATCAACCCATGAATGAATGCATAAATAAGTGGAAAAACAAAAAATGATGTTTCTCTTTTTCTCCCTTCTAAAAATATTATTTAAAAAATTCCGTATAAAATTGCTGGATACAAAAATCAGCTGCATTTCTATCTATATTATAAAAGGCCTGTGACTGTAAGGACCAAAGACCTGCACAGGTGGGCGGGGTGTGCGCTGGTGGGCGGGGCCGCGCGACTTCGCGCTGGGCTTCTAGTATACTAATAATGAACTACCAGAAAAAAAAATTCAGAAAAAAATCCCACCCTAGCCAGTCTGGCTCAGTGGATAGAGAGTCGGCCTGCGGACTGAAGGGTCCTGAGTTCAATTCTGGCCAAGGGCACATGCCCAGGTTGTGGGCTCCATCCCCAGTAGGGGATGTGCTGGAGGCAGCCGATCAATGATTCTCTCTCACTGATGCTTCTATCTCTCTCTCTCCCTCTCCCTCTCCCTTTCCTTTTTTCTCTGAAATCAATTAAAAAATATATCAAAAAAAGAAAAAAATTCCATTTATAACTGCATCAAAAAGAATAAAATACTGAGGAATAAATTTCACCGGGAGGTAAAAGGCCTGGGACGCTGGCGAGAAGACCGCGGCGGCGCACTCACCCGTCTCCTCTCCCGGGATCCTGGACGTGTTGAACATCCGCTCCCACTGTGCGGAGCAGAGCGGGACCGTGGAGCCCATGAGGAGAATCTGCAACAGAAACACGCGCCAAACGGGAAAGTGAGCGGAGGACAAAGGAGCCAATGAGCAGCACGCGTGCGATGCCGGCTTTGTGCTCTGCGCGTGGGGCCTGGTCTGGCTCGATCTTTTCCTAACTCTGTAGGGATCAGCGTTCCCCGGGGCACCCGGCTTCCCTGGGGACTTGCAGGGCCTCGCCAGGGCACGGCTTCCCACGCCACCAGCCCTGAAATACACACTGACCCGTCCTGTGTGTACAAACCGACACTTCAACCAAAGGGCATTCACGAAAGGCATGTCTTATTCCTGAGCGGTTCACCAGCTAAATTATTTCCCTTCCAAAGCAAACAAGAGGGGGGGCTGGGGGAAGGCAGGATTGAGCAAAAAAAGAAAAAAAGAGAAAGAGACTCACGGTCAAGAGTGTGGTGATTTCGGGCGTGGAAAGGGAGGGGTGGAGGTGGAAGAAGGCAGAGAGGGGATACATGGTGATAGAAGAAATAAAATAAAATTTAAATAAATAAAATATTTCCTTTGCATTAAAAAAAGTGAACAAAAGTTTCTTCAAGGGGCAAATTATAGAAGTACATCAGACATAGCCACACCCCAGAAGTGCACCCTGTATGCTCCCGCTCACATAAAGCTCTGGGAAACCCAAAGCAGCCGAGAGCAGCGGGCGCCAACCTTCCGGACCTCACGGACCACCGGTTGGTGACCGCCGGCCTAGAGTGATGGAAGGCGGACCAGGAGTGACCTGGCGGGTGATGGGTGGGGAGGGGGCGCAGGAAGGGACAGGGGGCAGGAGGCAGGTCACAGGGCGCCCAGGGAACTCTGGAGGGCTGGCTGTGGGTGTGCAGGGTGTGCACGCGTGTGTGAGAACTTGCACACTGTGCAATAAGTCGAGCATTCCTCAGCAGAGCTGTGAGTTTTTAGAAAAAGCGGCTTGTTGGCTCACCGGTTTGAGCTCCTCCCGGTCCAGCTGGCGCCTGTACAGCAGGATCGCGTGGATGGTATTGCCCGCCCTGGCGGCCTGGATGTGCGTGGGCAACACGTACAGAAAATCCTGAAACAGAACGCGTGTCAGCGGGGAGCGTGCTCGCAGGGGCAGACCGGCTGAGGCGGGCACACGGCGGAGCCGTCGACGCTGCAGTCCCCCCCCACGTGAGGGAAATCACGCCTGCTCAGCTAGAAAAATAAACTCATCTCCTTTCCTACACTTTGCCAACTTTATTATTATTTATTTTTAATCCTCACCTGAGAAGGTTTTCATTGATTTTGAGATTTTGAGAGAGAGAGAGAGAGAGAGAGAGAGAGAGCAGAGAAACGTCGATGTGAGAGAGAAACGTCAATCGGTTGCCTCCCAAGCGTGCCCTGACCGGGTATTGAACCTGCAACCTTTTGATGTACGGGCAACACTCCAACCAACTGAGCCACCCAGCCAGGGCTTCTTCATGTTTTATAAGAACACAAGCCCCCAAATAATCCTTGGGCTGGGAAAGGTAAGAGTCTATTTTAAAATTAGATTTTAAATGGCTGTCATTCGAATTGAAAGGAGGTAACAGTGCTTTGTCCCAAATGCCCTCATCTAATGCATCGGAAGGAACACAGCTAGCAGAGCAAGCGGACAGGCGGTCCTCGGGACGGGAGTAACGGGTTAAAGGAACCTTCCCCAGCAAGCAGCCCCACGCCCGCAGCTTCTAAGTCTCGAGACCCGTTTCTAAGGGCCATTTGCCGTGACAGAAAGAGAGGGCCGGGGACACGGGTCCGACTACACTTGAGAAAGCGTGTCCCTGCCACTTTGCAAGGAAGGGCAGCTGGCGGGCCGCGTCCTCTCAGGGTCCCAGGAGCAGGCCGACAGCTTCTGTCAGTCTGAGAGTGTTCTGATGGGAGAAAAGTTAAAGGAAAAAGAAGAGAATCTAACAAGGAAAAAAGTAGAAGGAAAGATCCCTAGCTGGTTTGGCTCCATGGATAGTCTGTGGACGGAAGGGTCCCAGGTTCGATTCCGGCCGAGGGGGTTGCGGGCTGCAGGAGGCAGCCAGCCAATGATTCTCTCTCATCATTGGGTAGGCGACAGGGGGCTTAAAACATCATTGATGTTTCTCTCTCTATCCCTCTACCATCAGTAGAAAGAACAAACTATAAAGAGAAATAGGGGAGAAAATAAAAGTAGGTAAAGAACAGAAAGCGAAAGAGAAAGAATTGGATTCGCCACTTATTACACGATGCCCTGGACCCCCAACTGAGGGGCTTCTAACCAAAGGCATGTGGATTGTGCCTCACCAGACCAGACACGTGGCCCTGACACGTGGCCAGCCAGTGCCTCCACAGTGTCTCGGGGAGCAGGACCAAGCTCAGCGGGCAGGCCGGGGGGCGCCCCCTGCCACCTGAGCCCTTCACGCCTTGCTGGCCCTGCTGTCCATGCATCGCCCGAGGAAACGGGCAGGCAGGCGCTCTGCTGGGAGCATGTTCGGCTGCACAAGGGCATTCCTGCGACCCACGTTTCTCTGCAGGCGCCTTGAGGGACCCTGTAAACACCTGGTTCTCTGGCGTGGGAAGCGGGTCCTGGGCGCCCTGGTGGGTGTGAAGCCGGGGGCAGAGGTGGCAGAACAGGAGGGGCCTGGTCAAGCCCTCGAGCCTCCCCAGCAGCCGCAGGGCCGGCAGCCACCGCCGCCCGGAGGACTCACCGCCGCCCAGAGGACTCACCATGGCGTAGTAGTTGCTGTTCACCATCAGCGGGCCCCGTCCGCGCAGGTAGATGTATTCCTCCCACCAGTCGCTCACCTGTTGGTGCCAACAGACAAGCTCAACCAGAGGGGCACTGGCCCCACGGGGCTGGGTGTTTCGTGCAAGAAGACGGGGGATGGAAAGTGGGTTTTTTAAGGTCATGACGTGGCCAGAAGGTAGGTCACCTTCACATTACAGGTGGCTGAAGCACACGGCCCAGTGGGAAAGGGTGGTCAGTGTGCGCCTGCAGGCATTTCTCAACAATGAAAACGATCCCAACGGCGACGATGACCCGTCTCCTCCCCCGGCTTTGGGCTCTCCGGAGCAGCCACCTCTCAGTCCTGGTCCGTCCCTTTCGGAGCCTCGAGTGCTGTTCTCACTCCCCGCAGGACGTCCCAATGCCCCCCCCCCCCCCCCAAAGCAGCAACCTCTTCCTGACCACACCTACGGGCTTCGGGACCGTTCACAGCCTCCTGGACCAAGAGACCACTTTTCTGTACATTGTGTTGAAGTGCTATTCACGCAGACTGGTGTGCAGGGAAGAGTCTAACTCAATTCAACACACCTGTGCCCCCAGCACCTGCTCCAAAGGGGAACGTGCCCCCACCCCTGCC
This sequence comes from Myotis lucifugus, assembly GCF_000147115.1. Classification (NCBI taxonomy): domain Eukaryota; kingdom Metazoa; phylum Chordata; class Mammalia; order Chiroptera; family Vespertilionidae; genus Myotis; species Myotis lucifugus. The sequence goes on from NW_005872057.1 coordinate 49,109, forward strand.
CTGTCTCTCACTCCCTGCCCCACGCCCACTTCTAGCCCCGACGCTGGTTGTGTCTGGGTCACAGCCAACACCTCTCTTCCACGTCAGCTGTTCCTCAAAACCTAGGCCCCCACCCCCACCCCCACCCCCCAAATGTCCCCTCTGGCCACCACGCACGGGGACGCCCAGATGTTCCCGGAACTGACTAGTATTTCTCACACAAGGAATCGAATTTCTTGATCAGAATTCCATCAAGAAAAAGCGTGGGCACACACTTACGTAGTTGGTAGCCCACCAGGACTTTAACTTCAGGTACCACTGCAACTTTGGCCCGAGGCTGCCGGCAAAATCTTCGGCGAGAGCCGTCATCCGCTTAAAGTCGGCTTCCTTCATGAGGGGCTTCACCGAGTCCAGATACTGGGGTCAACGGGGAAAACACAAGCCCGGTTAGCACACAGCTTCCTCCGAGAAAACGCAAACATGTTGAAAAGGTGGCGAAGTCTTCCCCCAAGTTGCCGGTCCTCGCGCCGGCTGGCTAACTCCAACGCTAAACGGTGACTTGGGTTCCCGATAATTAAACAATGACTCCTTTTCGTCCTCTGTTGGCCTGCAAGCTCCCCAGATCCTGCGTCACCAGAAAATCACCAACGTGACTTCCAGACGGACCAGATCGATGTTTTAAAAATGTTAACGAGGACATTTCAGGGGGGTCTTTTCCGCCGTCCCCGGCCCTGACAGGAGCTCCGTTCTCACTGGGCTGCAGCGTGATGGCACGGGGGCGCCAAGCGCGGGCAGCGCTGCCCAGTGCCCCGGACGCCAGGACAGAAGGAGGAGCCGGAACAATGACAGGGCACAACTTAAAACAATTAGTAATGCCCCAATGGGCGGCTCAGTTGGTTGGAGTGCCATCCACACCCCAAAAGGTCTTGGGTTTGATTCCCAGTCAGGGCACACTCGTAGGTTGCGGGTTCAGTCTCCAGTCCAGGAGCGTATGGGAGACAACAGATCAATGTTTCTCTCTCTCTCTCTCTCTCTCTCCCCCACCCCCCACTCTGTCTAAAATAAAAATGTGTCCTCGGGTGAGGATTTAAAAACCAAAACAGTTAGTAATGGAATCTAACAAAATCACTGAAACACTTGGAGTGAGTTATATGGTATGTGAATTATATCTCAACAAAGTTGTTTTAAAAATTTGCCAAACTGCCCTAACTGGTTTGGCTCAGTGGATAGAGCGTCAGCCTGCAGACTCAAGGGTCCCAGGTTCGATTCCGGTCAAGGGCATGTACCTTGGTTGCGGGCACATCCCCAGTAGGAGGTGTGCAGGGGGCAGCTGATCGATGTTTCTCTCTCATCGATGTTTCTAACTCTCTATCCCTCTCCCTTCCTCTCTGTAAAAAATCAATAAAATACATTTTTTAAAAATAATAAAATAAAAATTTGCCAAGTGGTTTCACTACCATATATGATGCCTTTTATTAAAAAACATCTAAGCGAATAAAAACACCTAAGATGTGCTGATTGGAAAAAATATTTCCTGCCACGGCCTCAGCCACTGCTGGGCGCTAACACACCCAAATGACGAACATCGTCTTTAAGTCATAAACCTCAATCCCTCGATGACGGGCATTTCCGGGCGGATTTTCTGTGACTCCGAAGGACACCCACCCTGCTCACGGTGTCCCTCACGGCGGGCACGGGCAGGCGCGGCAGGGACGTCTGGAAGCTGTACAGCATGGGTTTCCGGCCTGAGAAGAGCTTGACCATCCCCTTAAAAAAAAAAAGTTCATTTTAAAAGTTGAGACAACCTGACACCAGTTCTCAAGGGTCTACAACTTACAGTTTTCTGTGGTTTATTTTCCCCAACTCCATTTTCTGCCCCAACCCTCGCAGGCTCCGCAAAGACACAGGTGACCCCAAATAACCAGGTTGAACGAAGGCCCAGGTCTGCCGGGTGCCGTGTCCGCCCTCGGGCCCCTGGTGGTGCGGTCGGACCGCCTCTGCCCGTGGGGAAACCACCCTCCTAGTCCTGGTCTCGGAATCGGCTCGAGGCTCTGTCGGCAGCGAGAAGGGCCGACCGAGGTGCCTGGGCCTCACGCCATGCCCAGCAGGAGCAGTGTGGCCCTTGCGGTCACGGTCAAGGCCAGTGGACAGCACGCCTGCCTGCCATCGGCCTTGTTTAGGCTGCACTGATCTAAACCTGGTGCAACAACTGGTCATGTCACGCCAACCAGACCTCAAAGGAATGCCCAGGGCTCACGGGGGACAAGGGGGTGAGGGGCATGATTCTTGACCCAACTGGGCACCAGCCATCCAGGGCGCCTCATGGAACTTGTTCTGTAAAGTGTGGGAACCCATCTCGGCGTCCCCTCTGGGTGTTAGATTCGGCTTCTCCGAGAGTTAGAAAACCTAATGAAGTAGCAGCAGAAGTCGGTTTGGGAAAGAGTGGTGGGTGGGGGTGGGGTGGGGGGTGCAGTGGGCTCACACAGGAGGTGGCGACAAACCTCTCTCACTAGCAGCCCTGGGGGCGGCGGCCAGCAGCCGGCAGACAGCCAGCAGCGCTGACAGCGGCACAGACGGCCGTGCACATGGCAGATGCCCCACTCACAGGCCAAGGGTGAGAGAGCAGGTGGAAATTACTAGAAGCTCAGCGGGAGTCAGGGAGGCCTGGTCCGCCTGGGAAGCCACTTAACTGTGACCTCAAGTGAGAAAAGCTACAAAAAAGTGACACTTCTATTTCATGGACGACCTGGAGGACCCACCTAGTGGACAAACATAAAATGCTCAGAATTCACATCATTTAGAAAATGGCCTTCGTCTCAAACTTATGAGTCACAGTGAATCCACCCTCCCCGGCAATTAGAGCGACTCCCAGGACACCAGGGGTCAAAGGGAGAGAAGGCCCTGTGAGGCTCTTTCTTTAAAAAGTAAAAGCTGCCCTGGCCAGTTTGGCTCAGTGGATAGAGCGCTGGCCCGTGGACTGAAGGGTTCCGGGTTCAATTTCGGTCAAGGGCACATACCCAGGTTGGGGGCTCCATCCCCAGTGGGGGCCGTGCAGGAGGCAGCCAATCGATGATTCTCTCTCAACATTGATTCTCTCTCTCTCTCCCCCTCTCCCTTCCTCTCTGAAATCAATAAAAATATTCTTAAAAGAAAAAGTAAAAGCTCCGTGAGACGAGCCAAGCACAGAAGGACAAATGCCGGGACCTCACTGACCAGCACGGACGGGCCTGCCAGTGGTGGGGAGCGAAGTTGCGATGGGTCAAGGGTACAAAGTTTCAGCTCCGTGAAATAAATAAGTTCCGGAGGAGACTTACTGCGCAACACAGGGCCTCAGACTAAAGGAGAAAGGGGGGACCCGAGGAGACGTTGGGGGGATGTTAAGTTTGTGTCCCCGACAGCGGTGACGGCCGCCCGGGCGTCCACTTCTCTCCAAACACAGCGGCTGCCCAGGCCCCACGGCCTCGCCTTTCGCCTGTCAATCACGCCTGGGTAACGTGGCTAGAAAAACCCTCACCAGCTCTGGGCCCAGGGAGCGTCCACTTACCATCCAGACTTTGGTGGCGCGGCTCATCTTGCCGTGCTCGGCGAACATCCAGCCGTGGTAGGACAGCAGCACCTTGAGGGAGTACCGCATGGTGAAGATCAGGGCCACCCACAGGCCCGTGCCGAACAGCACGCCGCTGACCACGTGCTTCGTCTGGCTGGACATGCTGCCCCTGCCGGGACAAGACGGGACAAGCCGGGGGCACGTGAGCCGGCAAAGGAGGCTGAGAGGCGACCCCGGACACGAGGCGACGTGCAGCCACGCACAGGTCTCTGTGGCTTTGCTTTCAGCTCCCGCGGTTTGGGGGAACTGCAGAACGTTTACAAAGTAAAAGCTCGGTGTTTTTATCACTAAAATGTCTAAAACAAACCAACGTGCGACCGGAAGGAGTCTCCGATATTTGGAAACCAGCAACCGGACACTCTGAAATGCTTCAGTGGCACCAAACCCCGCAAACGCCTTTGCTACAAAACTTGCATCTTTCTGAGCCTGTCAAGCCTTGAGTTCAGGCTGAACTGTCGCCTCCATGGAAAACCTGTGCGTTCTTTTCCGACAGCCGGTCCCCAAGCAAACCTGGACGTGGGGAGGTGAGGACCCGCCTCTGAGAGGACCTGCGCTTTCGATGGCTACGCGCTACATCACCGAGGGAAGCACACACACACACACTTCCTCGATGCACAAGGTCCACACAGCGTTTCACATTAGCAAAGAAACGCAGGCCCGGGACTGCGTCCACATAAGCCGAAGGCACCGCCACAAAAAGCATGAGCGGACAAGCTCCTGTAAGAGACGTGCTCCACGCGAACACCGCGCCTGCCCCACGAAGACAGTTCCCACGGCCCCCAGCCTGCGCTTTCTAAACGTGGGACAGGGGCGGCCCAGCTGCCACCATGGGTTGAGAGGGACAAAGAAACAAGTCTTGTAAAGATCCAGACTGAAGGGCTCTCAACAGCCAGCACGTCCAAGTATAACCCAGCGTTAAGAGCCAGCCACAGGGGAGAGCACATTAAGCGTCGGTGGCAAACCCACGCCAGTGAGAGGAGCAGGTAAGACTGGCACGACGGCCTGTGGGTGGGAACTGAAGGATGAAAGGAGAGAGGCCAGGACCGGGGTGGCGAGGTCCCTGCCCGCAGGCAGCCCGGGCACCTGGCAGGCGTCCAGGGCAGGCGCGCTTCCACTGACAGGGCAGGGAGCTCTCATAGGGCCTTGCAGATGCTTATAAAGGCAGGGCCAGCGTTCCGAGGCACGTGAGGCTGCGGGCCACTCAGCTGGAGCTGAGTCCAAGGGCTTCTGAAGGAACAGAATTTAAATCCGAACAACCGGCAAGGTGCTGGCTTATGCTCAGGCCAGACCCCAACAGCAGCCCGGGAGCCAGGCGGGCACACGCACCCGCGAGCTGCTTCTCGTCCCTCAAGGACCCAATTCCACAGCAAGTCCTGGCCGGAAAAACAAAGCCCGCTCGTGGCCCGAGGGTGTGGGGCCTGTTATTTCCTAGTGACGGACGGAACTGCTCAGGGGCAGTGGGAGCCTTAGCCGGAGACACACAGGAGGAGAGCCGGCCCGAGAACACGGAGGGTCACTCACGTTGTGTCCAGGGTCCGGTTGATCTTCGCAATGATCCCCAGCGAGGGGTCGATCTTGGCGTACATGGTGGACATCACGCCCACCACCACGATGAGCCAACTGGAGGGACTCGCCGGGTACACGCCGGTGATGATGCCATTCTAAAAAGACAGGCGCCGCGAGCAACGTCAGGCAGTGGGAGGGGGTGTCTGCAGCAGGCGACCACGCTGTCGCCACGGACCATCTCCCCCAGAGCCTCCAGCTGCAGCTGCAGGAGCCTCCAGCCATCCCTTCCTCGACTTCTGAACCAAAGTGACCCCAGAGGGACCCCAGGACATTAGAATCACCCGAGGTTAGCAAACAGATTCCCGAGCCCCACCCAGACTGATGAATGACACCCGTGGATTAAGGACGTCGCTGAGCCAACCATGAAGGCCCCTCCCCAACCTGCTACACCCCAGATGCTCAGGACCGCCCTCTCCAAATCCACCCCGCACTCCCCCACCCCTCACTCCCCCACCCCTCACTCCCCCAGCCCTCACTCCCCTACCCCTGCCCCAAATCGAGATGCCATGGCATCCTGAAGTGTTTGCAGGAGACCTCACTCACTCCATGTAGAGAACGTGCTGTAAGATACTTCAGACAAACCCTCCCCTACCCCCCCTCAAAAAAACCCAAAGAGTAGCAGGAAGCGGGGTGAAGGAAAATGAATCAAAACTGGCAAAATGTTAGCAGTGGACCCTGGGAGGTGAGCAGTGTGGCTCCTTCTCCTCTTGACTTCTGTGTATGTTTCCAAAGTCCAAGTAAAAAAATCCTCCCTGAGGCCACAAATAAGAGATTGATTTGACCACGACGATGGATTAAAAACTCTCAATGCTTTATCTGCATTTTTTTAGAAGATGCTCACATTCCTACAAGGTATTTCCGTTGGCTTTCCCATCCTCGGGAGGCAAGAGATATTTTTAAAGGGGTGGGGGGTGGAATTAAGCCCATTGAACGTGGAGGGAAGGGGGTGCTAGGTGAAGTGTCTCCCCCTCACCCCGCCCTCCGCCTGCAGCTGCTGCGAGCCCTGCCCACCCCGCCCTCCTCCCTGGGAGATGACTTGCTCCTCTAATAAACCCTTCGCTACAGGCGGCCACACACTGTTTAGGTCATTTGTTTTTGTATCTATTGTTCCCGCTTTCTCAGCTGCACAACAAGGTCTTAAAATCAGGAACAGTATTTCCACTGGGTTGAAATGACGGCCACCCCTCTGCCCCCCACTTTCTTTTTCTATTTGTAAGTAATGAGGAGCTCTCGGCGTCCTCCTCCACTTCCGGTGCCCACGGGGTTACAGGATGTGATCCCTCTGGTACCTGGGCCCCAGAACCCACAAGCTAAGCCCAGGCGTACCTGTCCAGCCAGGTCCACCTCCTATGTCACTGCTCTCACCTACTCTAGCCCCCGGGCCTTTTGCCACCCTCTAAAAAGGAAAATGAGGATAAAGACACCAACTGGCCCTCGCCGGTTTGGCTCAGTGGTTGGAGTATCAGCCCACGGACTAAAGGGTCCCGGGTTCAATTCCGGTCAAGGGCGCATACCTGGGTTGCAGGGTCAATCCCCGGCCCTGGTCAGGGGTACATGTGGGAGGCAACCAATCTGTGTGTCTCTCTCACATCGATGTTTCTCTCTCTGTCTCTCCCCGTCCCTTCCACTCTCTCTAAAAACAAACAAAAAAATCAATGGGAAAATATCCTCGGGTGAGGACTAACAACAAACAAAAATCACCAACTGTGCAATCTAACCTGGGGGGGAGGGAGAGGGGGGACATTCACTTTTCACTTGATGCCCTTTCATTTGCTTGAATTTTTTAAACATGGCATTATTTATTCCTTCTGTGATTTTTACTTTATGTTTTCCTCTCTTATTTTTTCTCCATCATTTACCCTCCTCCACCTCCTCCACCTCCACTCTTCGTTCTGTGATTTTTAAAATAAACTAAATTAAAAACGAGACACGTGCTTCAAATAGGGATTAACTGTCCTCTTTCGAGGAAACAAAACTGAGAACGTGCGAAGGCAGCTGCCCTTGAATGTACGTGCATATCTGTCAATGTTTGACTATTTTATCAACGAGACACCTGTTGCACAGACTCCCTGCAGCTTCGCCGGAAACACCATGACTCCAGGTGAGCAGGAGGCACGGGTGCTCGTCCTCACTCTGCTCCACCAAGTGGCCACTCACCCGATCTGAGCCCCGACCCCCTCCCCTGCCTGACAGGGGCCCCACCTGCCTCCATAGTTGAAGAATTCAGCGAGTCAATATATGTCACCGTGTCGCATGAGCCTTAGGTGCCACGAAGATACGAATTACGTGCCAATTACCACTCAGAAATGTGGACACTGCAAAAGCACCCCGAGAACGGTTCTGCGTTCCAGGGGAGACGGCCCAGATTTAAACAAGTGTCTGCAAACCTTGAATCTAATGAACTTCTTCTTCCAGGAATGAAGTCCGGACAGATAGATCTGCTTAAGGGCCTCATGACTCAGCCGCAGGTCGATGCCGTCGGGAGTGACCGTGAACTGGAAGGCCACAGCCTGGTGGGCCTCTGCCATCTTTAGGGTCACCTGGGAAGAGACGGAGAGGATTATATAGAAGTGTAATTTGTCCTTACCCTCGGAAACCCTTCCCTTTGACCCTTGGCCCTGGCCCTCCCACCAGCTCCCCCTCCTGGCCAGCAGCCCGGGCCCCACCCAGTTGACACAGGAAGGTGGTGGCTGTGCAGCAGAAGCAAATCCAGTCCCTGCCCTCCAGCCACCTGGAGGCCACACATGAGTCACTGTGGCCCTGAACCCTTATCTTCAGGTAGGGTGGCGGACCGACACCTTGGCCTCCGGTGTGCCAGTGCTTGGTGCCTTGAGAAACGATTTTAGGCACCATGAGAGCCAGACCCGGAAGCCTAGGACGGAGCTGGCCTTCCTCCTCAGAGGCTGGGACTGAAATCAAGCCCCAAGGGTCGAACATTCCGGGAGCACTTACCCGACCCGGGCACAGACCCCAGGCAGGCTCCCCCATCCCCCACCCCACCCCCGCCAACGAAAGCACATTTCATTTGAGCTTTTTCAGAGTCTACAGAATGTCCTTTGTCTCCCATCATCCAGGCTCCCATCTTCCAGGGACACTCGGCCCCTAGAAGCTGCTACTGCCCTCACAGCCTCCCCCACCTGCCGGCCCCTCTGCCGCCTTCTGAGGGTGAGCGAGCCCACCATCTCCTGAACGGTCTGCACAGAGCAGTATGTGGATAAGGTGGATAAAAAGGCAGCTAAGAGCCCCAGCTGGTTTGGCTCAGTGGACAGGGCGTTGGCCTGTGGACTGAAGGGTCCTGGGTTCGATTCCAGTCAAGGGCACATGCCTGGGTTGTGGACTTGATCCCCAGTGGGGAGAGGGGGAGCATACAGGAGGCAGTCAATCAATGACTCTCTTTCATCATTGATGTTTCTATCTCTCACTTCCCCTCCCTACCTCTCTGGAATAAAATATATATATGTATGTATTTTAAAGGCAGCTAAGAGAGGAAAAAACCATCCCGCACCATAATAAGAACCTAAAATTGCATGGTGTCTTTTCTCATTACGTGCAATTTCCCCCGTTTTTTTACCCATTTAAGCCTATTACGTGCAGAGGTGGGACCATTACAAAGATGCCCAGTTACAAAAGTCAAATCAGCCTGACTTCAGCTGACCAGACCAAACGAATCCATGAGCAGGTCCGGGAAAGGCACGGGACTGTCATTCATTTGTTTGTTCAACAGGGCGTGGGCCTCGGGGGTGGGCCAGGGAAGCAAGACCAGGAAGAGGCTGGGGGTGTTCCAGGTGAGTGGCCCCGAGTGGGAACGGAGGGGACAGGAGGCTGCCTGCTCCTAACAGGCGTCAGGTTGAGCCATCTGCCCAGCGGAGCCCTTCCCAGCCAGGGAGAGGCCCAGGGCGGGAGGACAGGCGGGGGCGGGAGTGCAGGACTGGGCGTGGCCCACCACATCCCTGCACGGGTCTGCCTTTGGGACAGAAAGGCCTGCGCTGTGGCTGCTTCTTCACGTCTGATGTCGCTGGGGGCAGAGGGACAGGCCGGGGTGGGCACACCTGGGAATGTCTGTTATAATGATTTTGGAAAAACAAACCAAAAAAACCCTATAAGCAAATAAACAAAAAAAACAAAAAAAAAAACAACCACCACGGTATAACCTTAGCTTACTGTAATCTGCAAGCACTCCAGAATATTCACATACTATTTAGCAGACACGGAGCAAGCTGCCGGAGCCTGTCCAATTTCGGAGAGAGAGGCATCAACTGGTTGCCTCCCATATAGATCAAACCCGAAACCGAGGTATGTGCCCTGACGGAGAATCGAACCCACAGCCTTTTGGTGTACGGGACGACGTTCCAACCAGCCGAGCCACCCGGCCAGGGCTGGACCCAGCTTCTGAAAGCAGCAAGCTCTCTAGGCAAAGGCTTGGCACAGGTGATTGTGAATATTGAAGACGGCACCCAAACGAACAGCTCTGCACCCATTTCTCAAAAAATATCCACGGGAGTTAGTGAACGGGCTGTAATATTCCCCCAGGGCCTCCCGGCCACTCAGGCCCGCACCCCACCCAAGACAGTATTCTGCACAGCGGGCATCACGGCCAATAAAATGATGTGACCGGCCACCCTTACGAGGATGTGCACGATCTCTCAAGGGCTTTGCACAGGACGCGAAGGGATCCCTAATGGGAGCCGATTCGATATAAACCTAGTGTTTGTAGGCAACTCCGTGCGAAGGCGCTCGTGGGCTTTTGCTCAGGAGCCCGCCGCTGCTGGGAGAGGCGGACTGAGCGCGCCTGCAGCTCCCTATGGCCTTGTCAGAACGGCATTTAACTAAGGATTTGCTTGTTTTGACTGGTTCAGCCTAGTGACAAATATGAGATCCTACATGCCCCTGAAACACACAACTTGTTTCTCGTTGTGCAGTAGCCACAGTGGCTGTCCTGAGCCGGCCTGTCCCTCCTCCAGCCCTAAGAGGGAATTAGTGAACGGCCGTCCAGCGGCTTGAAAAGCTCCCTGTGCCACTCTAATGAGCTAAAATGCCACCTCAATCCGTGGGTGCTTAACAGTATTTATATCTGGAATACGGCCTCCTGTCGCCATCAGAGACATGCAGACCAAAACCACAGCAAGCCCTCGCCAGGTGGCTCCGCTGGCTGGAGTGACGTCCATTGATCTCTCTCTCAAAATTCTTCAAAATTTTTAAAAATAAAATCCATAGAAAACATCCTCAGGGGAGGATAACATAAAAAATAAGTAAAATCGCCCTAACTGGTTTGGCTCAATGGATAGAGCGCCAGCCTGCGGACTGAAGGGTCCCGGGTTTGATCCCGGTCATGTACCTTCGTTGCGGGCACATCCCCAGTGGGGGGTGTGCAGGAGGCAGCTGATCGATGTTTCTCTCTCATCGATGTTTCTAACTCTCTATCTCTCTCCCTTCCTCTCTGTAAAAAATCAATAAAATATATTTTAAAAAAAATAAGTAAAATCGCCCTAACTGGTTTGGCTCAATGGATAGAGCGCCAGCCTGCGGACTGAAGGGTCCCGGGTTTGATCCCGGTCAAGGGCATGTACCTTGGTTGCGGGCACATCCCCAGTAGGGAGTGTGCAGGAGGCAGCTAATCAATGTTTCTCTCTCATTGATGTTTCTGACTCTCTGTCCCTCTCCCTTTCTCTCTGTAATTCAAGAAAATATATTTTTTAATAAAAAAAAAAAGTAAAATCTATGTAAGAAAAAACAAAGGCCATGTCACACCCACCAGCATGGCTACAACCGAAAGGACTGTGAGGAGGGCTGGCGAGGGGGTGGGGAAAGCAGGGTCCCACCAGCGCTGGTGGATGCAAAACGGGCAGCCCCTTTGGAAAACAGCCCGGCCGTTTTCTGGAAACCCCTGGGTCAGAATTAGAATGTTCCTGCTCTGACCCAGGCTCCCAGGCCTGCTGAAAGCCATCCTGCCCCTCTAGATGGACAGCTGCTGAGGCCAATCAGATTGGCAGCCTCCCAGCATGGGGCGTGAATTGCAGCAGCTGAACCAGGACCGGGCCACCTGGAGTGCCCTCCCTGCAGCTAATCCACCTGCCTGGTGAAGCTCCCGGGGGAGGAGGCAAGCGGTTAATAAATTCACGGGCAATTAGGAGGACTGTCCTCTGTCTTTACGGCAAACACGGAGGAACACCTAACACCGGCCTCCCCTCCCGGAGTGGGCAGCTGTTAGCATTTGGTGCACTGACCCGAGACTGCCGTCTGCAGCTCTCCCTGGCCTCCCAGACACACCCACCCCGGCGGGGGCTGAGCCCAGCTGGGACCCCGCACCCACTGTGAGAGGAAGGCCCTGGGGCCAGCTGGCAGGGCAGGCCTGGGTCTGCATCCGGGCCACCTACCCTGGACAGCCTCTCCTCGGTATCCCTCCAGCCCTCCAGGGGAGCGGCAAAGGGCACCAAAGTCAGGTGAGCAGCCGCCCCACCGCCTTTGGGGCTGGGGCTGGTGTCTCACAGGAAGGGCACAACTAAACCAGCCGTCTCCGGCACCAGCCACTTCCTCCTGGATCAGGTCTCCAGGTGCTCGATGGTCTTACTCCTTACCTGCTGCTGCCACCACTGCCCTGTCTCCGGAGCTGGGGCCCCTCTGCACTGCAGGCCCTGCCGGGGGCTTTAACTTCTACCTGCGCACAAGGCTGGCTGTCTCAGCACCGTCTCCACAGACGCCAACGCACGCCCACTGAGGATGAATCTGGCCATCTTTCCCCACCGTCCCCACCACTGCTGACTGCCACACCATCGCCCACGGAGCCCGGCCTCACTTGACACCTGCTGGTTTTGAGAGGTGTGCACCCCCCACCACCATCCCCACCTGGGCACCCATCTACCTGGGTGGAGAGAGGTGGCTTCCCTGGGGGCACAGCCACGCGGCATGACCGCGGGGACACGCCTGCACAGAACGGGCCCCTGCGCCCGAGTCCTCAGGTGGCTCCCGGGAGAACGCATGGACTGGCAAGAAAAGCAAGGAGAAGGGGAAAGAAAGGTCACAGAGAAGAGATGAGAAGAGAACATGGAAGAAAAGAGAGCTTCACCTCTTGCCCGTCAGTCACTGTCCCCTCACATCAGCGTGAGCAGCTCCTGCAGGGAACAGGGTGACGGGGGAAGCACCTCCAGGGGAAGCAGTTGGCTGCTCCTCCCCAGGGCTGGCTGGGTGACAGGAGGAGGCCCTGGGGGCTGTGCACCTTCACTTTCCAGAAACCACTTCTGGGCAGCAGGTGGAGCGCACCCACCTGGAGCCCCACCCCCCGGGGGGTTGGCACAGACCTCCTTCCTGGAACACACCTGGGGCCAAAGCCCCCAGCAGAGCCTGGGAACCGGGAGACCATCCCAAGGGCCTCTAAGGGAGAGAGATTCTGCGAGGTCCGCACAGAGCACTAAGCACCTCTCGCTAATCGGCTCTCAGGAAAACACCCAGGCCCAGAATAAGAGGCTCCGAGTGAGAACCATTTAAAAATCCACATCTCTGTCCTGTTAGGTAGCTCAGTGGGTTGGAGCACCGTTCCCATACGCCAAGGTTGCAGGGTTGAGCCCCTGTCAGGGCACATACTGGTACAAGAATCAACCAATGCATTTGTAAATAAGTGGAACAAAATTGATGTTTATCATTTCTCTCCCTCCCTCTCTCTCTCTCTCTCTCTCTCTTTAAAAATCCATTTTTAAAAATATCCTGCCTGGCCCTAGCTGGTTTGGCTCAGAGGATAGAGCATCGGTCTGCAGACTGAAAGGTCCTGGGTTTGATTCCCAGTCAAGGGCACATGCCCAGGTTGCGGGCTCGATCCTCAGGACAGGGCTGTGCAGGAGGCAGTCGATGATTCTCTCGGCTATATATATATATATATATATATATATATATATATATATCCTGCCTGGCTGGTGTTGCTCAGTGGTTGAGTGTTGACCTATGAACCAGGATGTCACGGTTCAATTCCCAGTCAGGGCACATGCCCGGTTTTTGGCCTGATCCCCAATGTGGGACATGTAGGAGGTAGCCGATCAATGATTCTCTCTCATCATTGATGTTTCTATCGCTCTCTCCCTCTCTCTTGCTCTCTGAAATCAATGAAAACATATTTAAATATATATATATATACATATATATATCTCCAAATATCATGCTGCTCTCAGCTGTTCCCTACACCTTCCCAAGCTCATTCTCCCGGTTGCCTGGGCCAGGCCTGGGAACTCACAGCTGAGAGGCCTGCTTCTCCATCCGTTTCTGCTTTCCTGCCTCACACCTGCCTCACACCGGGCTTGGAACTTCCCTCTCCCGGGGCCTGCTCTGGTCAGCCTCTGAATTGTGTAACCTCACAGGGTGAGCTGATCACCCATTCCTAACTGGGCAGGTCCTGGTGGGGAGCCGCGCCCCAGACCTATAACTTTTCAGTTGATCTTTGCCTTAAGCAGGCCTTGTCCATTGTTTCTGTGCATCTAGGTCAGCGGTTCTCAACCTGTGTGTCGCGACCCCTTTGGGGGCCGAACGACCCTTTCACAGGGGTCGCCTAAGACCATCGGAAAACACATATATAATTACATATTTTTTGTGATTAATCACTATGCTTTAATTATGTTCAATTTGTAACAATGAAATTGGGGGTCACCACAACATGAGGAACTGTATTAAAGAGTCGCTGCATTAGGAAGGTTGAGAACCACTGATCTAGGTTAACAGGCCTTTCTACCTAAACAGCCTGCAGTGTTTTCTGTGCTTCGGGAAGTAGCAGTCCACAGCCCCAAGGCACCAATCCTGCCCCAAGGCACCAATCCTGCCCTCCGATCCCCACCTTGGCTTTGTCCCACCTCCAAGGTGATCTTCCTTGTCCCTCCTTAATCTCAAGGAGTGAGAGAAGCCTGAGCATTTGAGATCTTGCTCCCAGGCATATGTCATCTGTTGTCAGATTGGCTCAAATAAACTCTCATAAAAATTCTCTACAGGTTTAGCTGCTTCTTGTGTGGACAGAATCCACATTCCCAAGATAGAAGAATTCTACAGGAAACATCCAGCAGTGCCATCTGCCCTGCTGGCGACTGTCACTTGTAAAGTATTTGTTTAATCTCCCAACATCAGTTAGAAGCTGCTCCAGGCCCTACCCGGTTTGGCTCAGTGGATAGAGTGTCTGCCTATAGACTGAAGGGTCCCGGGTTTGATTCCGGTCAGGCGCACTGCTCAGGTTGCAGGCTCAATCCCCAGTAGGGGGTGTGCAGGAGGCAGCCGATCAACGATTCTCTCTCATCATTGATGTTTCTATCTCTCTCTCTCCCTCTCCCTTCCTCTCTGAAATCAATAAAAATATATTTTTTTAAAAAAAGGGACACACGCATCCCTGTTTAATTCTCTGAATCAAATCACGGGCCGAAGACAGTTCTCTAACACTGAATGTCAAACGAATGATTTGGGAGGAGGGGAGCTCATTCAGTTTTGGTAAGACGACCTTCAATTTAAACATTTTGCCCAACGCCTCCCCCCCAAAACCCTGGGCCAATCCTTTGGTCGGCACTGTGCTTTTCAAATGCATTCACTTTGTCCTGCTGTCCACAAGCAAGTCCTTCTCGCCTAAAACCTTTCCCCTCAGCGGCCTACATATCCTGATAGAAGCCGCCCAGAAGCCAGGTCTGTCTCCCTGGAGGAGAAGACCGGGCCCTCGGGCAGACAGGGGCCTCCGCCCTCCCAAATACCCTCCACTCCCCACCCCAGGTCCTGAACAGGGAGCCCGAACAGGGAGCCCGTTATGGAAAGGAAGTGAAAGGTCATCATAGTGAAAAATTTGGTGCCAGACTGCAAAGCTTGCCCAGGGGGAGATGTGGAAATCTCCGTAACATAAAACAAACAGGAAACTTGCCCTGTGACGACACTGGGATTCCAAGAATACAGTCAATATAGTAATCGAAATATGCAACTGAATCGGTGTCGTCGGAAGACTTTCAACATCGCCTTGAAAATGAACAGAGAGGGAGAGAGGCCGGGCTCAGGTGGAAAGGTCCATACATGGAGGCGGGTGGGTAGAGAAGGCATACAGATTTTGTGCTATTAACAACGAAGACACACAATATTCTTCCCACCAAACTCTGGCATATGGCGGACAATGGGATCACATTCACCTGCACTGGCCCCTTTAATTCCCACTGGACCCCTAGGAAGTAGGTACCATTGTTACCCTCATTTACGGATGAGAAGACCGAGGCTTGGGGGTCGAGAAACTTGCCCGACGTCACAGCGGGCAAAGAGCAGAGCTGGGCATCAGACTCAGGTCCAGCTCAAAAGGCACACCCTTACCTCCCACGTAAAGTGGTAAGTCCACCATTTAAAAAGTTCCAGCCCTGGATCAAGTGGCTGAGCATCATCCCATGCACTGAAAGGTCGCTGTTTCGATGCCTGGTAGGGCACATTCCTAGGTTTCTTGGGTTCAACCCCCGCTTGGGCTGCATGCGGGAGGCAACCGATCAATGTTTTTCTCTCACATGGATGTTTCTCTATCTCTTCCTTCTCTCTTAAAAAAAAAAAAAAAAGTCCCACTTAAGGTTCCTAAAGTTACAACACAGATATGAAATTAGGTCACCCTGTTGGAACCAACATGATATGATTGCAGCCAGCAACAAAACTACAGTAACTGCAAACGCGACAGTGCCAACTCTAACATTATTCGCACGCTCGCCTTTCCGCTAGAATTGCGCAATTCCCCTCCACACAGGAGCTGGCCCTGCCTCTATTAAAGTCCAGCTGACGATGCCGGAACCGGTTTGGCTCAGTGGATGGAGCGTCGACCTGCGGACTGAAGGATCCCAGGTTCAATTCCTGTCAAGGGCATGTACCTTGGTTGCAGGCGCATCCCCAGTAGGAGATGTGCAGGAGGCAGCTGATCGATGTTTCTCTCTCATCGATGTTTCTAACTCTCTATCTCTCTCCCTTCCTCTCTGTAAAAAAATCAATAAAATATATATAAAAAAATAAATAAATAAATAAAAAAAAAAAAAAAGGAATCCAGCTGCCAGCCCGCCCATCTCGCGTCGAGGTAAATTACTGTGCTGGGAATTCTCTAAGAAAAGGTGACCCACAGGGAGCGACAGCTTAGCACAGCACGCGCGCCAGGCAGGGTCTCCAGAAGCACAGCCCTGGCCCTCACCGGGGAGAAAGCCTGAGTGTGTGCGGCACGCGGGCCACCATGGCTGGGAACACCCCTGAGAGAAGAAACCGAGGAGGAGGAGGAGGAGGAGGAGGAGAATGAGCAGCGTCATCTTTAGCGAGCGGCAGCGCAGTTATTACCGACAGCACGTACGGTCTGGTGAGCAACGCCCAGGAGGGTTCTGTCTGCACCCGGAAGTCCCAGCTCCCACGTGGGAAAGCCACACCCCTGCCATGCATGCCTACCGAGGTGGCACCAGGCCGGCCCGGGCACTGCTACCCAAAGCACTTCGAGGCCAGTACCAGGAAGGATCCGGAAGGGCATCACCAGCCCGGGGGTGTCCCGGAGCCCCGCCTGTGCAGGACTCTTCTCCCGCCCCTTCTTCCTGCTTGGCATTTGGTGTTCCTGCTGCTATGCTGCTGACCAGGGCGAGAAGTCAGGTGCAGCAACAATCAGCAGTAACAGGAAGAAGAAACAAACAGCCCCTGTCCACTCCTTTGTGGGCGGGAATCCTCCGTGCACCCCGGGGGCCACGTCGTCCCCCACATGCAGAAGTGATGCTCTGTGGTTGTGCTCTAGGGTGTGTGTGCTTTTTCAGAAAGTGTGAACACCAACACCTACAAACTGCTCTTCCCCCGACCTGATGGCGCCGCAGACAGACTGTGGGGCGGCTCAAAACCCACGTTCTGTGCCTGGGAGGGCGGGAACTTTCACGTATGAAACATTTTATCTTCAATTCATGACTGGGCGTTCAACAGTTGCATTTTTTAAAGGGCTAATGTCTTGCAATGAAGTATCTTATAATTAAACCACTTACAGTTACTGAGTAAATGTGCAGAGTCAAGCCAGGTCATAAAGGGAATTCTGAATCATATTTTTCTACGGCTCTCGGAAAGCAATGAGTCTATGGAATCAAAAGCAAATTCAAGGTTAAGCCTATATTGCCCCACTTCAACAAGGACTAGGTAATCAAACAGAGAAATGAGATCTTCACAAGAATTGGGGAAAGCTCACTGCGGGTCACATTTTTGTAAAGAACCCCGTCAGCATGATGCAGGGAGAGGCGTGCGCCTGCCCCAAGATTCCCCAATCTTTTCCCTAACAGGGATGCCGCTGTTCACAAATGTTTCTAAAACATGGGGGGGGGGGGTGCCCTGATTTCCCACGCATACTTCACCTTTGCACCCGGAAGTACAACCGGACTTGTGGAGGCACTGCAGGGCACCGTCTACCCACCTGCAGCCCCGCACTGCGTGCGAGGACCTGTATTCATCCCCTACCTGGAAAACTACTCTCAGGCCTGGCCTCTTACTGGACCCTCATAAAACCGTGTGACAGGACGGCAGGTGTCAGGGCACCACTGCCCAAATGAGGAAATGGAAACCCAGAAACCTCCAGGGCTGATTCAGCATCACGTCCAATGGGCACGGGGGTGGCGGTCTGCAAAGCAGCGGAAAAAGGGCGGGAGACAGGCTTTGGAGAACACAGATCCGGGTTCCTATTCCAACTCAGCCACTTACTCAGTCCCACATGCACGCATGTGCGTGCGTCCCCTTTGAGAAAAGGTCACATCGCCTTTTGTAAGATCTGTTTATTGGCATATAAAGTACAGATGCTCCTTGACTTAATATCCCCATAAATGCATTGTAACTTGAACATGCACTTAATGACATCCGAGCTTAGCCCAGCCTACTTTCAGCGCGCTCAGAACACAACATCCAGTCGTAAGGCAAACCATCTTCATAAGTCAGGACCGTCTGCACGCGTAATACCCACGACCTCACACCAACGGGAGAGCGAGTGACGGGACCAAGTCCACATTAGGTGTTCCCACAGGAACAGTCTTTCTTCCCTCCCAGCTGTAGCGGGTGCTGAGAACGCCCACACGCCAGGGCCTGGGACCTCCGCCGATGTCTTGGACATTTAACTTTCTGCAGCGTTGCCGATTTATTTTACACGTACCTTACTGAACCTCACATTACTCAAGGTGTGCTTGAGAAGGTAGAAAGAAACCCAAACTATGCACATTAAATCTTTTTAAGGGCAGCAGAGGAGCTAACACCTGGGGAATTCAGTGGCAAGCGCCTAACTTTAGAAATGAGAATTCTTCCATAAAAAGCAACGTCTGAGTTAGAGCACATGCCAATTTCTTAAAAGCAAGGTTATTTTGCGTTTGTTTTTAACACAAACATGCATTACCTTTTTTAAAAATATTTTTTTATTGATTTCAGAGGGGAAGGGAGAGATAGAAACATCAATGCTGAGAGAGAATCATTGATCAGCTGCCTCCTACACACCCCACACTGGGGATTGAGCCCGCAACCTGGGCATGTGCCCCCGACCGGAATCGAACCTGGGACCCTTCAGTCCACAGGCCGATGCTCTGTCCACTGAGCCAAATCAGCCAGGGAAACATGCATTACTTTTTTTTAACAAGGGGCGAAGGATTCTAAAGAGAGGGAATCAACCCCTAACCTGAAACCTCAGAAACGTGCGGAATGCTGTGCGTGTGCTGAGGATCATGAGCCAAGGGATCCCTCAGGAAGCCAGGACTGGTGAGAGCCAGAGGGGAGTCTTTCCCTTTGATGTGGGGAATGAATGAGCTCACTGGTATGCAGGCCAGACGTCCTTGATCACAGTGATAGGGTAAAGCAAGGTGCACGGTGAGGAAGGCGCCAACAGCTTCCGCTGCTTCTGGCTGACCTGGCACCAGCTTCCTGCGCCCAAAGGATCCCCATCACCTTAGGGAGTCGCAGCAATCCGGGACAAAGAGGTTCTCGAACATTCTCTAGTTTGTTCGACAAATATCCGAATGCTGCTCTGGCTCAGGGAAATGGGGAGGAAGGCCAGCTTAGGGGCCATTTAGGAAGCAGAAGTAGCAGGTGGGCTTGGGAGACAGTCGAGGGAACCAGGATGCCCCTCAGATTCCTGGGATGGGTGTGTGGGTGAATGACCACATGAAGAGTATGGGACATTCTTTTCCTTATTACCTAAAGAACTCGGTGTCCAACAATTAGTCGATAATCCTTGGGAAGGAGGGCAGTAGCCGGCCCATTTCCCAACCCTCCAGGTGTCTGTGACCCTACCATACAACTGGGAGGGGCAGGCCTCACTCGGCAGCACCACTTCTTTCAATGATCAACTTCAGGGAACAGCCCTGCAGGACATAAAAATAACACACACACAAGCAAAGGTGGACATTCCGTAACCCTGAGGCTCCCAGTCACCCAAACAGGTCACATTGGCCGGCGCCCAGGGCTTGCTGGGAACCCAGCATCCACCTGATATTTGCTTGGGGTAGAAGGTGAAGTTCACAAAATGTTACAAATCAACAGCAGAAAACGTTCCTTACTGGTGTTAAGTAACAGTTGTTTTTTAAGCACTCCCTGTACGGCCTCGATTATTTCTGGAATCATCAGAGAAACTGCGAACAGCGGTGTGTTCTGCAGAGGGAACCCCGCGTGAGGAGGCCGACTCTGCACCCCACCCCCCATACACCGTGTCCTTGGTCGGACTTATCTTTAAAACAGAAAAGACCTGGCCCAGGCCACTCAAAGGGAGTAGAAGCCTCAGTCAAGTGTGAGGGTTATTTCTGAAACACACTTCAAACATACTAGTTTGCATAACAATGTTATTCTTAAAAGCGCACTTCTTCCGGAATTCAAGTCCAGGCTCCCATCGGCAACAAAATGCTGGCCTGCCAATAATAACCATGCAGAGTGACTAAACATTTTTTCCAACAAAGGGTAAAAAAAAAAAAAAAAAATGCTCCCGATCAAAGTGCAGAACCAGCTCCAGGCCGGAGCGGGCGCGCGTTTCCGCCTCCCACCTTCCCACCGCCTTCGGAGCTCCGGCTGCGCCTAATTGCTCCGTTGGAACGCGTCCTCTAAGGCTCTGCCAGCAACAGCGCCCCAAACACCCCGCCCCCTCCCCCGCCCGCCGCGGGGGTCACGTGACGGCGGAGAAAAAGTAGGGGAAAGGTTAGCGGGAGCCCCGCCCCCGGCCTGGCGTGCCCCGGGCGCTCAGATCCTGTTCCACCCGCCGCGCCTCCGGAGAGACCTTCTGCAGCTTTCGGGCGCGCGTGGCCCGCGCTGCCACCCAGGCGACCGCGAGCGGAACGCGGTGCCTCTTCGGAAGGCCGAGGCCTGCGTGCTCAGCCTTCGGGGCAGCTGAGAACTTAGTGTGCCCGGCGACATCCCACACCCGAAACGCAGCCCCGCGCCCCCGCCAGCCGGGAGCGCGTCCGGAAGGGGCTCGCCGGGACGCACCAGGAAAACTTAATTAACGGCGTTTCTATGAATGGGCAACACGGGGCCAGGGTTGCGTAAGCGCGGGCCTTCGCCCCAGGGCTCCCGGGAGGCCCAGGCTTGACCGCTCGGTGAGCACTGGGCCGAGCCGAGGCCAAGGGCGCAGCGGCACCAGGTTTCTCCTCGTCACCTCCGGGCTAGGCCGTTTGTTTTCAGTACAAACTCGCAAGGTTATTTTGACCTGTGCAGTTTCTGCTACTCTGATACAAAGTATGCGCGCTCCTAACGACGGCCCTGTTTCTGATTCAAACAGCTGCTCAGATGGCGACCCATGTGCAAGGTCCAGTGGAACCTCGCTGCACGGGGAGGAAACCGGACGTTTGCTCGCAAACAGAGCCGCAGGGCACACAGACCCTCGTCCAAGTGCGGCCTTCCGTCCCAATCAGGCGCGTCGGTCCCAGACACTCCCTCGCCTCCACCACGAGCGTTATCAGCCTCCCGGCCTCGTATCTACACCACACTCACCCCCTGCAAGTCGCCTAAAGTAACTCGGCGAGGGGAGGGCGACGCTTGTTGGCGTAAATAAAAGACCAGCGAGCTCGGCCATATTTTTTATTCATTCGGTGTGTGGTTTATAAGGAAATAAACATGCTTGAATATCTGGAATGACCAGAAATCGGACGCCTGTGCAAGAAAATGGTGTAACAAAGACAAGTTTCAAAAGGTGAAACTGCCATTTTCTTCGGTAACTTACAAAGTTACCGGTTTTCTACTGACATCTGCCCTTGGATGTTTTAATACACGGAGCCCAGAGGGACTGAAAGCCTGTCCCGAGTTGGGAATATTAAATCTGTCCAGTATTCAACCTGGTGAATTACTTGGCATTGTTTACTGACGGTGTTAAAAAAAAATGAAAGTAAAATCAGTCGTCATCTTTGTTCTCTACAAGGAAAGCCAACCACCATTTACATTATAAAGACGCTGACCCACACACAGCCCGGCGAACAAAACGAAACAAACTAGCAGTGGGAGTTGGGGTTAGGGACTCGCAGGCCGGGTGGGTCCTGGTCACGTGACGCCCCCCACCCACCCCACACCCCACCCCACCCCCCGGCACCGCAGCTCCCGGGCCCTGCGCGACCTTGGGCAGGTTCTTCGCTCCCACCTGCCCTGAAACCCGCGTGGCACGGGAGAGATGGGGTATTCGCAAGCGGAGACGCCGGCCCAGCGCCTTTATCCCGTGCACCGCGGCGCTCAGACCGCACCCGCAGTACCCATGCGTGGAGCACCCGCGCCAAGGGCGTGTCCTGAAGGCTGCACTGCGGGGGAGGGCCCGGAGAGGGGGGAGGGGCGGGGGTGCCCCTCGGAGTTCCCAGGACCTGGCGTCCCCTGACTCCTGCATGGGACTGTCGTACCCCAGACCTAATCCACTCCGTACGGTGGGTTTGGATGACGGTGAAGAAAGCCGCGGGCCCAAGTGGCTCCAGGCCGGACTCGTCCTGCCCACGTCCGGAAAACCAAGCATCCCTCCATCTCTGTCCCCTGCACTGTACCTGCCTGCGGGCGGACCCCCAGACCCATTCCTCTCCTAGGGAGTGGGTGGAGGTGGAGGTGGGGCGGGGGAGGGCGCTGGTGGCCCGCTGGCCCCGGGCCGGTGGCGTCTTGCCAAGTCCGGAGGGTTGAGCATCATCCCTCCCGCCGCAGCATGGAACCTGCCCGCGTGCAGACAGACCCCTGGGAAGACCCCCAGACCAATCCACTGCGGGGGTTGGGGGCTCCCTGTCCCGCTCCGGTTTCGGGTTCTCTACTGACCCCGCTGTCCAAGAGGGATACTCGGGGTTCCCCTCCGCGCCCCGGCTCAGAAGGCGGCCCCCCTCCTCTGCCTGGGTTCGGGCCACGGCAGTCCCCGCGCGCTCCCCGCCCTGGAGCCCGCCGCCGCCCGCCGGCAGCGCTCCCCAGCCCTCCTCCCGGCGCGTGGCTTCGGTCCGGCCTTACCGAGTCCCGGGACGAAGGGCCGCGGGGGTGCGGCGCGGTGGCGCGGCGGCGAAGTGAGCGAGCAGCGATCCGCGCCGGGAGCTGGAGGCCGCGGCAAGGCTGAATGCAGCCGCCGCCGGGCCGCCGGCGGGATTGGCTATGGCGAGTGAAGGC
>NW_005872057.1:73996-78226 GCF_000147115.1 Myotis lucifugus
CGGAAATTCAACCCCCCCCCTGGAGTACCCTTTGCACCCCCCCCCCCCCCCCGGGGTGCTTGGCTGAGCAGTGGAACTGGGCCCCTGGGGAGCTGTGAGCCAGGTCCCATCTGAGTTCCCTCTCCCCACACCAAAACGTCCCAGTCAGCCTCAGAAACTAAAGAAGTCTTTCCTAAACTTTTTTTTCTCTCTCTCAAATTCTTCCCCAGTGTGAAACAAACATCCTTGAGCAGCTGCTTCTTGTGGCTATAAGGAAACCGTAGAAGTTTTTTAATGCCTATATTAATATTTGTATTATCACTAAGAGATTTCCTCTAAAAATAACTTTGTGTGGAAAAATGTAAACATTAAACATTAATGAGAATAGTATATTAATAGTTATATATATAACCATAACTTAGGTTCAACAGCTATGGAGCTAGGGCCAAGGTGTTTGTCTGTGCCCCTGCCCCCCTAATGCCTTTAAAGCAAACCCAGAAATCCTACCGTTTTTGTCCACAAGCTCTTGAGTACAAATCTCTAAAAGATAAGAATTCTTTATTAAAAACATGACCGCAATACCACTGTCCAACCTCAAGAGGAGGAACAATGTAACATAGAACTTGTAAAGCCCTCTTCGCCTGCCAAGGGCCCAGCTGAGCCCTCCCTCTCTTGCCAGCCTCTTTCTTGCTGGCAGCTCCCAGCAGGTTCTGATCCAAAAGTGTGTGAGACTTTTTGGAACTCGGCAGCCATTTCCCATAGGAAACAATTTTGTAATCTCAGCGTTCTGCGCTTCCCTCTCCTCTCCAGCGCTTTGAGCCCCTCTGAACTTGAACCTTGAACCCCTGCAGGTGGCAGTTCCACGTCAGGGTGGTAATAATATTTGCTAAGAATATTTGCTCGGCCAGCATCCCCGGGGTTTGGTGAGGACAAAATGAGGTAATACAGATGCAAGCAGCCCAAAGGCAGCCAGAGGAAGTGGCAGTGAAAGGAGCTCAGGCAACAATGAAAATGTATTCTTCAGTGAATAGGCTTGCCCTCTGACCCAGTAACCCTACCCCTGGGTACACACCAGAGAGCTCATGTTCAGGAAAAGACTGGTATAGGGATGTTGACAAAAGATTCATTCAAATTGACAAAAATCCAGAGAACAACCCAGTGTCCACCAACAGGAGAATGGGTGGATCAATGGTGGTTTCTCCACACAGTGTAATAATCATAAGCAGCAAGACACACAACATGGATGGAGCCTGCAGAGCTAAGAAAAAGACAGCTAACAAGCACACAGAGAATAAGCACACTGCGTGTTCAGCTTGGTCACTGATGCACCTTAACCGCAGCGGCGGGGACCGACTGAGCAGCCCATGAAGGAGCCCGTCAGGGTGCCCAGGGGCGACCATGCCTGGAGCTATTTGCTTAAGGTTATGCACATGGTGCTCTTTACTACAGTGTGGTAGGCCTCAATTTTTAAAATTAAAAATGATTGAGCCTTGGCCGGTGTGGCTCGGCTGAGCGTTGTTTCATGCACCAAAGGGTCGCTGGTTTGAGTCTCCGTCAGGGCATATGCCCAGGTTGTGGGCTTGATCCCCAATAGAGGGCATGCAGTAGCCAACCTATCAATGTCTCTCTCTCTCTCTCTCTCTCTCTCTCTCTCTCTCTCTCTCTCAAATCAACTAAAACATATTTTAAAAAATGACTGGGAGTTGATGGGGGCATTGCCTGTTAGTGGGAAGGGTGAGGCCATGACATGAAGAGGAGGTGATGAAGCTGAGACACTGGGGTCACCCGGGGAGACAGTGGAGTTGGGAGGAGGGGAGAGGCAGGGAGAGTGTCCCAAGCCTGGGAGGTGCCAATGCCTTGGGCAAGAGTGGGAGAGGAGGCCTGTGCACCCCATCTCCTCTCCCTCCTCCTCTCTGCTCCTCCCCTCCAGGGCAAGGATTCCACCTGGTTTCCTCTGCACGTTGAAGTACCCAGCACCCTGATGGGCCGTCTTAGAGGCAAGGAGGGTGGGCAGATGCTTGCTTCCTGCGGAGGCATCCCAGCACGGCAGCAAGATCAGTGCCCAGGAGTGTGCACGCCTGGCCGCCTGCCGGGTCTGCCTCTGGCTGGCTGCGTGGACGCCTTGCAGCCCCACCTTGGCCTGTTTCCTCACTTAAATAAATGAGGATTCAGCTGGCCACTGGAGGCCACAGGTTTTCCATCCTAGAACCATGATCCAATTTGTCTGTAACCTAGTGGAGAAGGCCCTGGTGCTGGTAGACACCACTGTGACTTACTTGAAGCCTCGACCAGCCATGTTTTGGCACTTACCACGGTTGAGCTGGTTCCTCCAATCCTGCTGAGATCCCTACAGCTATTCAGAGCTTGAAAAAACTAGTCGGTGGTGAGGAGAAACCAAGATGGCGGCATAGGTAAACACTGGAAATTGCTGCCTCCCACAACAATTCAAAAATACAACGAAAAGACAAAACGGACCTCATCCAGAACCACAGGAAGGCTGGCTGAGTGGAAATTCTACAACTAGAAGGAAAGAGAAAAGCACACTGAGACTCAGAGGAGCTGCGGAAGTAAAGTGCAGAGGTACGGAGGCTCGAGTGCGCGGAAAGGGGCTGGCACCTGAGGAGGTGGCTGTCTTTTTGAATCGGGAGGGAGTCACAAGCTCCCGACTGCTCTGAACTCCGGTTCCGGGAAGTCTCTGGGGACCCAGGACTCATACGGGGAGAAACTGGACTGTCTGGCAGCAGGCAGAACTCGGAACTTGAGGGCGGCTTTCCCTCAGAGGTGCTTGCAGCAATTACTGGGACACTGAGACGCACGGCCCCTTAGGGCAGGGCTGAGGATCAGCCATAGCTGCTTGCTCCGCCCTGTTGATTCCCTGAGACCCCGCCCCTCCCAGGCTGCGGCAGAGGCTTTTGCATATGAATACCCTGGCCCTTTGCAACCTGAAAATTACCTAACAAATTGCAGCTGGGCCAGACAGACCCAGAACTTCCAAGAGAAGGCCCAAGGCCCCACAGCAGCTTGCATTGCTTCACAGCTGGGCCTCATCTGGGCACCTCCAAACCCCAAAAAAGGAAGGGGAATCTGCAGATCTCTTCGTAGCTCCTGCTGGATAACCTCAGGTAGAGGCTAAATTAGCACCTCCTTAGAGATCCAAGAGCCAGTGTACCCAGTGATCAGAGTGGGACCATCCAGATTAGAACTCCTCAGATCCATAAGGGACACACTCAGGGGGCAGACTCAGTGAGCACCAAAGCCCCACTGAAGCAAGTCTTGCCCCAGAAGGGTGTCTTCAGCACAGAAGTTCTCCCACTGCAGACACAGCTGATTCTCACAGCCAATTGGCCTGGAGGTCAATTCCTCCCAGTGATACCTACAACAATCAAGGCTTAACTACAACAAGACTGTACACAAAGCCCACAAGGGGGTGCACCAAGAGTGTCCACCTCAGGTAACTGGGGAGGCTGAGCCACTGGGCCCTATAGGACACTTAGCACACAAAACCACTCTACCAACACAGGGAAGCATAAAAAATGCAGAGACAAAGAAACAGGTCACAAATGACAGAAATGGAGGAAGGCAAACGACTGGGTATAGAGTTCAAAACCACGTTTATAAGGTTTTTCAAGAATTTTCTGGAAACTGCCAATAAATTTAGTGAGACCCTGGAGGATATGAAAAAAGACCAACTAGAAATTAAGCATACACTGACTGAAATAAAGAATAATATACAGAGATCCAACAGCAGACAACCCAAGAATCAAGTCAAAGATTTGAAATACGAAGAAACAAAAAATACCCAACCGAAAAGGCAAAAAGAAAAAAGAATCCAAAAATATGAAGATAGTGTAAGGAGCCTCTGGGACAACTTCAAGCATACCATCATCAGAATTATAGGGGTGCCAGAAGAAGAGAGAGGGCAAGATATTGAAAACCTATTTGAAGAAATAATGACAGAAAACTTCCCCTACCTGGTGAAAGAAATGGACTTACAAGTCCAGGAAGCACAGAGAACCCCAAACAAAAGGAATCCAAAGAGGACCACACCAAGACACATCATAATTAAAATGCCAAGAGCAAAAGACAAAGAGAGAATCTTAAAAGCAGCAAGAGAAAGAGACTCAATTACCTACAAGGGAATACCCATACGACTGGCAGCTGATTTCTCAACAGAAACCATGCAGGCCAGGAGAGAGTGGCAAGAAATATTCAAAGTGATGAATAGCAAGAACCTACAACCAAGATTACTGT
>NW_005872057.1:78600-79510 GCF_000147115.1 Myotis lucifugus
TAAACTGAGGACCAAGGCCTGATCCGGGGACGGAGAGCCATTGATTGGCCTGTCCGGCCTTGGAGGGAAGTTAGGGGAGGGTGGGGTTAAGGGGGAAAGACCACCCAAGGGCTTTATATGCAAGCATTTGGGCCTACCCAAGGGACACGGCCACCGGGGGGGTGGGGGCATGAGCGGGGGGGGGGGGGGAGGGGTAGGGGGTAATGTGGGGGATAAGGACACATATGTAATATCTTAATCAATAAAAAATATATTAAAAAAAAACTAGTCGGTGGTGCTCAAACCGATCGCTTCAAACAGTTAAAGACGCTCTGCTGAAAGGTCTGCTGGCCACGCAAGGGTGGTGTCATTGGCTACAATGTGTGAAGACCAGTCTTTAACATCTGATTCTATTTGCTTTATTATTGGAATGCCCTTGGACCATGAGTGATCAGAATGTTATTTGAATAAAAAAAGATATGTCCCCCCAAATGAGGTTGTTGATCTAAGAGATTAATGAGCAAACATTCACCACCATTTTTAATTTATTTGGAGAAGCAGTAATCCTCATTGCTTGGTGATGTGATCTCCAGAGCCAGACGGCCTGGGTTCAAATCCTGACCTTGCCACTTACCAGCTGAGTGATCTTAACCTATCCGTGCCTCAGTTTCCTCACCTGTAAAATGGGAGAGTGATAGAAGCTGCCTTGGGGAGTCTTAGGGAAGATTATATGAGTAGCCGAGGGGGAAGTACTCAGAACATCCCCAGTGCACAGTAGGTGCCACATAAGCGTTAGCTAGGATTATTTTTTCTCTATGAAGCCCATTTTTAAAAGCGTTTGTCTGTAAACAGTAAAATTCAATGAAATAAAAACGTATTTCCTTGTTTATTAACCAGAAATGGGGTACACCTGCCAGCCAGAGCGAATTCC
>NW_005872057.1:81716-83428 GCF_000147115.1 Myotis lucifugus
CTCTTTATCCCTCTCCCTTCCTCTCTGAAAAAAGAAAAAGCAATAAAATATATTTTAAAAAAAAGACCCAGGACCCGCTCCCAAAGGACCACCCCCACTGTGCTTACCAGCTCAATGACCTCTGTGCTGCTTCCACTCAAGCTCTCCCCCCACTTCCTGCCTCCGGGCACCTGTTCTTGCTGTTCCCGCCGAGTGCAATGCCCTCCCACTCACCTCTGCCTGGGTGCCTAGCTGTGGGCTAAATGCCAGGAAGAGAGACAGGGTGAACCAGGACCCGTCCCACCTGCTCGGAGGGCACCTGACTTCCGGCTCAGCAGCAGCCCTGCCCAGCGGTGAGGCCCAGGGCAGACAAACTTTCCTCTGTTGCAGATAAACTTTCCTCTATTGCAAAATGGGGTAACGATCAGATGGTGCCAGACCCGTCTGGGGCTCTGCCCACAGCCCTCCTCCCTTTAAAAAAATCTGCTAGGATATGACTCATGTATACGGTGAAGTCCATCCTTTCAAAGTGTACCGTTCAGTGGTTTTTAGTATATACACAAGATTGTGTAACCATCACCACAATCTCATCCCAGAACATGCTCCCCTAAAAGAAACCCCATTAGCAGTCACTCCCCACACCCCTCCCACCCCAGCCCCTGGCGACCACCAATCTAAGGCTTCCCCTATTCCAGCAGCTCCTATAAACGGAATCACACAATATGCGTCCTGATCTGGATCTTCCACTGAGCACCATGCTTTCAAGGCCCGTCCAAGTTGTAGCCTGTGTCAGCGCTTCCTTCCTTTTGGCTGAATAATACCCCATTGTGTGGCGGACCTCGCTGGCCTGCCCCAATCCACCTGTGGAGGATGGAAATGGGAGGCGCTCCCACACTGATCTTGACCCCATGGCTGTCCCCCACCCCCCTCCCCCGGAAACGCTTACTTAGCCTTCAAGCTCCAGCTCAGACGCCGCCAGCTCCTAGAAGCTGATCACCCCTTCCCAGGAACCCTCCTCCAGGCACCCGCCTTCTCTGAGGTCCGCGGGGCCTCCCCGCCCCGCTCCGGATCCGGAACTGATGACCCAGACGCGGCCCGCTCGCCCAGCCTTTTGTGGGAAGTTGAAGAGGGGAGTTGGCTGGGCGCGAACTGGCCGCCAGATAAGCTGATGGCTTCCTTGCGGTCACTCGCTTTCGACGCGAGGAGAGAGAAGCCGGGGAATTCGGGGATGGGGTGCGGGGAGAGAAAGTGAGCGGCCCCCGCGGCGGGGGCGGGGGAGGTGGGCCGGGATGGGCAGACCAGAGGGTTTGGGCAGCTGCCTGAGCGGCTGCAGTTTACAAAAAATAATAATAAAAAAAGCCCAATGGCCCTGCTCTCTGGCATTTGCGTTTCTCCTGCAGGAAGCTCGGCGAACGATCCAGACGCTCCGCCCCACCCCTGCCCGCTGGGTGCCCGGCTGAGGCCCGGGAGGGGTGATGCCCAGGGCGCGACCCAGGTCCCGGCACCGTGCGCAGGCGCGGGTGCTGCCGCTGGGGGTAGTTGGAGGCGCCCCTCCTTCTCTGTCGAGGCAGCGATCCGAGGGATGTTTCCGCTTCGGTAGTCCTGGGGTCCCCTGGTGTCGGGAGACAATTGTCCGCACCGATACAGGTCCTACTTGGTGGTCTAATAACTACATTGACATGAGAACGATTAACTGAATAACTCACACATTTAATCACATATGTACGAAGGCG
>NW_005872057.1:85353-122732 GCF_000147115.1 Myotis lucifugus
AAGGGAAGGGAAAGTCCAGGCGGGCTGGGTGGGTGTGCTTCTGGGAGAGCGCACTGGTCTGCTGCCCTCAGGGTTTTAAGGGTGAGAGCTGGGGTCCAACCCCAGCAGGTCCAGGGATCCCCCAAAGGTGTGGATGGAGTCGGCGAAGAAGGAATGACACGGAGACAGCCTTCAGTTGATCAGCAGCCTAGTCAGGACCTCTAGCCAGAATCTCCAGCCAAAGTTCTGGTCGGGATCTCCAGCCAAGTTCTGGTTAGGATCTGATCAGGATCTGATGTTTATTGTCTTGTTACATCTGTATTTATACCAGTCTATTTTAATCCTGTCAATTTCTATTGCAAAGGTTAGGGCCTTTCTTATCTCCATTCCAGGGAGTAAAGATTATGTAGCTTAAGCGTGATTGTTTGTAGTTAAAGTGATTAACTACCCGCCTGGCACTTCGTTAGGGGTTGTATCCCCTCCCTAACCTCAGGGAAAAATCCCCACCTGGGGAAACAACCTTTCTCGGAGAGGTGACCTTGGTTAAAACACATGGCGCTAAGGAGAGCAAACATATTAAGAACAATATGCTATATAGGCCAGGTCCCTTGAAACATATGCTGTGCAGATGTTTCTTTCCTGCAGCGACTGTGTCAAGCAGCAAGGATGGACCGGCTTCCGGCAGTGGAGATTCTTGCTCTAGTTCAGCGGTTGGCAACTGGTGGCCCATGAGGTCTAGTTGATTTGGCTCAATGGATAGAGCTTCGGCCTGTGGACCAAGGGTCCTGGGTTTGATTCCAGTTAAGGGCATGTACCTAGTTGCAGGCTCCTCCTAGGCCCAGGCCCTGGCCCTGGCTGGGGCTCGTGCAGGAGGCAACCAATTGATGTGTTACTCTGCTCATGTCTGTCTAAGTGCCTACACAAAAGGAAGCTTGCTATAGTCCCCTCCTGTTTGCCTTTTTAAAAATGTGCTTATATGTCTTGGTGCTATTTTGTTTTAAGGCACCAAATTTGTGATTTTATTGATTTTTTTTTGAGAGAGAAAGATTTATGTGAGATAGAAACATGGATGGGTTGCCTCCTGCAGACCAGGGATCAAACCCACAATCTAGGTATGGCCCTGACTGGGACTTGAACCTGCAACCTTTTGATGTACAGGATGATACTCTAACCAACTGACCACCCACCAGGGCTAGATTGTGGATCCTTTCATAAACCGAGCTGAAAAAATTTTTTGCCAAGTGTGTCTTTTTATTCTTTTTTTTAAAAAAATATATTTTTATTGATTTCAGAGAGGAAGTGAGAGGGAGAGAGAGATAGAAACGCTGGCATGTACTCTGACCGGGAATTGAACCGGGGCCTCCTGGTTCATAGGTCAATACTCAACCACTGAGCCACCTCGGCCGGGCTGGCCCTCATATTCGTATGTGGCCTTCGTACATATGTGATTAAATGTGTGTGTTTTTCCTGTTAATCGGTCTCATGTCAATTTAATTATTAGACCACCTAGAAGAACCTGGAAGGGTAGAGGACAATTGTCTCCTGACACCTGAGCAGTTTTCTCTCTGCTTGAGCTGGAACATCCCTCTGCTCCTGCCCTCATGCGCTGCCAGAGGTGCCCTCTTGGAAGCCTGGCCTGGTAGCCAGCACCCAAGTCAGGGCTGTGGGGTTGGCTCGTCCATGACCCCAGGCAGCTGCGCTGGGCAGTCCCCGGGGGTGCGATCTCCAGGGAGGGGGAACCGGCTGTCTAGGAGCCCGCTTGGCGCTGGAAGGAACCTGAGGCACAGCCACAGCCGGACACTGAGGAGTCGGCGTGCAGGGCACCCCACGTCTTCACCCCCCCTCTCCCCGGGGCACAGCCTAGGCCAGTGATGGCGAACCTTTTGAGCTCGGCGTGTCAGCATTTTGAAAAACCCTAACTTAACTCTGGTGCCGTGTCACATATAGACATTTTTTGATATTTGCAACCATAGTAAAACAAAGACTTAGATTTTTGATATTTATTTTATATATTTAAATGCCATTTAACAAAGAAAAATCAACCAAAAAAATGAGTTCGCGTGTCACCTCTGACACGCGTGTCATAGGTTCTCTATCACTGGCCTAGGAAGTGGTTCTCAACCTTCCTAATGCCGCGACCCTTTCATACAGTTCCTCATGTTGTGGTGACCCCCAACCATAACATTATTTTCGTTGCTACTTCATAACTGTAATTTTGCTACTGTTACGAATCGTCATGTAAATAGCTGATAGGCAGGGTGTATTTTCAGGGGTCCCGACCACAGGTTGAGAACCACTGGAGGCTTCAACAACAGGAAAGTCCTCTCTCCCAGTTCTGGAGGCTG
Organism: Myotis lucifugus; assembly: GCF_000147115.1. NCBI lineage: Eukaryota > Metazoa > Chordata > Mammalia > Chiroptera > Vespertilionidae > Myotis > Myotis lucifugus. The sequence goes on from NW_005872057.1 coordinate 87,678, forward strand.
CAGGTCTGAGATCGAGGTGTTGGCAGGGCCATGCCGACTCCGGACGTTCCTTGGCTGCGGCTGCATCGCTCAGATCTCCAAGTGGCGTTCTCCCTGTGTGCCTGTCTTCTGTGTCCAAATTTCCCGTTTGAAAGGACACCAGTCATGTCGCATTAGGGGCCATCTTTCTCCAGTGTGACCTCATCTTAATTAACATCCGCAACGACCCTCTCTCCAAATATGGCCACATTCTGAGGTGCCGGGGCTAGGACTTCCACACAGGAATTTCCGGGGACACAGTTCAACCCCTAACGACCAGAGCAGCTGTTCTCCAGCCCAGCTGTCCTGTTGGGTCCCTCCCTTCTCCGTGTCAGCCTGGTGACAGCGGGCGTGCTCTGGGGGGCGGGCTGTGAAGCGCCCTGTGCCCCAGGACGCCCGATGTTGGGAATCAGGGTCCCCCTGAGCAGCCAGAGGCCTTGGACTTGCTGCCTGGGCTCTGACCCCCTCACTGGGCACAGAACACGCCCACGGGGCTGCCATCAGAGGAGAGGCCAGCACACCTTCCACAGCCGCCTCCTCTTGAAATGCAGAGTGAGAGGCAGATGCTCTCAGGCCGCTGGGACGTGGGTATCCAGCGGGTGGTAGGAGGGCCCACGCGAGCCAAGGCGGAGCTCCGCAGGACTGCAGCCTGGACGCCACCTGGACGCCTCCCTCGCTGGGCTCTGGCGGGGAAGCTGGCCCCGCCGCCTTGTTACACACGGGGCTCAGAATTTCATCAGGCGCCTCCCCAAACAGAAGTCCCCCTAGAGTACACGCGCACCCAAGCCCACATTTACTGTTGCCACCAAGAGGGATTTTACTCTATTAAGTCCGTCTCTCTGGCCATCTCCTCTGCAGGGACCGCCCAAGGGACCGCTTCCAGAACATTCCAGCTCTTTCCCGCCTCTGGAGCGCTGGGAACTTCACGCCTTTTACATCCCGCCTTCTACATCCCGAGTGGCTCACTGTCACCTGGCCCGCTCTTTGGGGTCCCCTCCTGGTTATCCTCTGCCACACCCTCTGATGCTTAGTAACCTGCCCGCTGGTTGTCCATTCATTGCAGCGGCCACAGCACAGGCCTCAGGGCACCGCGAGGGGTCCCAGCGAGACGGCGAGCCTCACAGGGTGCTGTGTGTGTGCGCGCGGGTGTGTGTGTGTGTGTGGTGGGGGGCTGCTGGAGGCTGCCCTCAGGAGAAAGGCCAGGACAGGGCTTCCCCACACGCGGGGCACCTATATGCACACGGTTACACTTGCTTCAAACAAGTCTGCGTGGGAGCAGTTCACTCCGCTGGGCGCGTGGGGAGATGGAGGGGCCGAAGGTTCCGCTTTGTTGTGCAACCAGCACTGGTCAGGCCGGGAGGGAATCTGGGTTCGGACACAAATGCAGTGTCTCTCCCCACTGCCCAGCTGCCCGAGGGCACCTCCCTCTTCGTACTTTCTGTCTTCTGAGTCTCTGGCATACGGGGCCTTGCTGACGTGGAGGGACGGCCCTGCCCACATTAGCTAATTTCTATAGACGGTAAACAGCCTGCTGAGAGCCTGCGTTCAAACACAGACCAAGCCTCTGGCGCTAAACCCGACCACCTCCCATGCCACGCCCTCAGGACACTGTCCCCTGCCCTAAGCACCCAGGCAGGTTATCGACAACCAGGGACATCCCTTATGCCCCAGGGCCCCCTGGAATCATCCAAACGAGCCACGCCTAAACCTGCTCACCCTGCCTCACCGGCTCCTTCCCTCGGAAACCACAGCCCAGGCCGCTGCCCACAGGTCCCGGCCTCCCTCTGCCTCCCTCTGCCCAGGTGTGCCCCTGCCCCACACTGGGAACTGAGTAACAAACCATCATTTCAGTGCAGCTGTCTGCTGACCTGTAGGCCTCACGACACCTGCATGGTAAGAAAACCTACACTTTAAAACAGGACGGCACAAGTGTCGAGGTGCCACCTAGCGAGGATCGCCGAGCCCTCCCGCAGGCGGAGGCTGCTGCCCGAGGCTGTGCCCCGGGCTGTGCCCCAGGAAGCAATAGTGCTTTTGCCCCGTTTGGCTGAGGCGGAAGCCAGAGCTCAGGAGGCGGACCTGCCTATCAGAGCTGGGGCTCTGGACCAGGGCACCTGTCCTGGGACCCCGCACAGCCCGGCAGAGCGAGCATGGTGAGCTCATTAACGCCGGGTCACTGAAATAGCCCCACTGCCCGGGATGTCCTCTGAGCCTCCTGGGACCTTCGGGTGCAATTCAGACACACAGGGGGGTGGTGGTGGTGGGGAGTTTCAGGCCTCAGCGGCTCCGTTCCTGCAGTGAGCTCAGCGAGGTCTGGCAGCGTGTGTATGCGCACAGGCCAGGCGGGGCACAGGCCAGGCGGGCGTGGGCAGGAGGGACTGGCAAAGCAGCCAGGCCTCCAGGTTCAGCCTCAGGCCGGCCTTCAGGAGACGTTCTCTTTTCGGGGATTTGGCAAGTTTTCTCAAGGGTAACATTCCTTCTCAGGTGAGACGTCCATTTTAATGTCAAGGTTTAGGTTTGACAGTTAAGTAGCGTCTTCCGTTAAAAGGGAGGAAGTCATGAGTTTCTGTTTCTATGCATCAGAGCATCCTGGGAGAAGAGACATTTTTGTTGTTGTTAATCCTCACCTGAGGATATTTTTTCCCATTGATTTTTTTAAAGAGAGAGTGGAAGGGAGGGGAGAGACACAGAGAGAGAAACATTGATGTGTTGCCTCCCTCATGCACCCCGACCAGGGCCGAGGGATGGAGCCTACAACTGAGATATGTGCCCTTGACCGGAATCAAACCCATGACCCTTCAGTCCATGGGCGGACACTCTAACCACTGCAAAGCCAGCGAGGGCAAGGAGAATTTTCTGGAAGGCAAGAGATGTCAGTGAGCATTGCCCTCGTTTGGCTAGGTGGGTAGAGCGTCGGCCTGTGGACTCAAGAGTCCCGGGTTCGATTCTGGTCAAGGGCACATGCCTGAGTTGCAGGCTCGATCCCCAGCAGAGGGTGTGCAGGAGGCAGCCAATCAATGATTCTCTCTCATCATTGATGTTTCTATCTCTCCCTCTCCCTTCCTCTCTGAAGTCAATAAAAAAATAATCTAAAAGAGAAAAAAAAGAGATGTCAGTGTGCCTTTAACAATTAGCAGCCACCATGATGATGACGATGGCAATATGGACCCCGCCACCAGGGCAGGAAAAAGTGGGCACATGAGTCCCCACTTCACAGATAAGGAAACTGAGGCATGTGGCATGAACTTCCTCAGGGTCCCAGAGGGAGGAAAGAGGGAGGAGGGGTTCAGCCTCACCGGCAGAGACAGGCTCTGCTGGGGATGATGCAGGGGTCTGGATAGTCCCCCTAGCTCCTTATCTGTCCAAACCTTCAGCCTCGAGAAGCCCCCTGGCCCTGGGTTAGGAGACTGCATCTGAGCTTGTCAACCCCGGGCCACCCGGATTAGAATCACCCGGGAACCACCCAGACCCAGTGAGTCAGAATTTGGGGTCTGGCTGGGTCTGGCCTTGGTACTTTCAAAAGCTCCCGTGCACACACTGGCTCCTCTGCCCGGCACCCGGTACCTCCCAGCACCCCACATGTTCTGGGATCGGAACAGTCCAATCTGCACAGGTTTCTCCTGAGCAAGAAATAGAACCTTTCTGTGTAAAGCCCCTGAGAAGCAGGGGTTTATTTGTTACGGCAGCATTGTGAGGTCTGTCCTGACCGATATTCCGGACGATTCTGAGGTGCAGCCGGGGCTGAGACTGGCCAGAGGCCCCCTGTGGTCTCGTTTCGTGTGAAATGTGTGAAAAACCAAGTACCTGCTGATGTAAGAGACGTCTGGGCCAATCTGATGACATCTGGGCACAGGTCTCTGTGCTCTGGAGAGTACAGTGTTGCATCTGAGATTAGGGAGGGGCGGAAGGAAGACTGGAGAAAGCGAGCTGGGATTGGACCCCAAGGGTGGCCCTGCCGACTGGGGTGTTCCTTCCGGCTCTCAGAGGTGTGTTACCCGGGATGCACAGGAGCAATGGGCAGGGCCGGCTCACAACCTTTCACGGAAGCAGCGCAGGCCCGGGGTGTGGCTGCCCACCATGCCCTGCCCAGGAATTTGCGATCAGCTCACCCTGAGGTTACTTTCCAGAGAACCCTTTCTCACCCACATACCTATGTCTCAGGGCTGGTTTAGACCAGTCAACACGTGTGACATGCCTGGCCCAGCCCTGCACATGGGACACACTCAGCCAGTGTCACCATGGTCACTGTCCTGGCCCATGAGTGTACTTGGGCCTTCCCAGGCCTGAGGTCCCCTGGACCGGGAGCGTCGGGCACGAACCCAGCAGGTCTCCCTTTCACTGTTTCCTCTCTGATGCGCTGGCTCCCAGGCAGCCCCACGCAATGTGATTGTGCTTAAAACCACCCCTCCACGAAGTGCCCTTTGTCCTCAGAGGCCATTCCTGGGGACGCCTGATGGATTCTGCCAGCCCTGGACGTTCATTAGGAGCCTGGGTACAGGGCACGCCCCTCCCCTTGCAATTCCGCTCCGCACATGCAGGCTCAGAATGGCTGGCCGGGTCCGGAGGGGGACATGTGTGTGGCCTGGTGGCCCTCAACAGGAGGCCAGGCAGCCGGGCTCTGCAGGTCCTCCCGGCTGCCAGGCACCTGCACAGAAAGTGGGTCAAAGGGCACGCAGCCTCCAGGTGTGCAGGCTCACCTCCAGCCACTGAGGCTGAGGCTCCCCCCCCCCAGCTGAGGTGGCCCCAGGTCTGCAGCCCTGGGTGTGAAGATGCAGGGCAGTGCCCTCCCTCGGTGACCTGCACTGTTAACACTTTCAGAGGCACATTTTCCTGTGGTTCCAGGAGACACCAGTGACTCCATCTCTCCCACAAACCTCTGGGCCATCAGCCTCCGTGACATCACTGGGCAGGCTGCCTGCCCCTCCTCCGGGGACCCCGAGGTCTGCACTGCACGGGAAGAGCCACTCCAGCCCCACCGGGTCCCGTCACTGGCAGTGTGGAATTAGGGGTTCGGAGGGAGGCATTCATCCGGAGCTGGGGCTCAGACTCCCTCCTGGCAGCACCAGTGGGCGCTCCACTTTCTGAGGTCGGGCCCACCACCCTCCCAGCCCAGCATCTGCAGCCAGGAAACAGCATGGCTGCCGCCCCCTGCTGTCCACGGAGGGTACTGCTGGGGAGGGAGTGTCCCAAGGCCTGCCTGGCCCAGCATCTCCCAGGGTGACTGGTACCTGAAGAGGGTGCGGGAGAGGGAGAGAGAAGCAGGAGAGGGGAGAGGCCTCCTGGGTCAGTGCTGTCTTCCTTTTCTGATTTCCACGTCACAGAGGGACTCTTGAAGGGATCTTGCCAAGGAAGGATTTACTCTGGTTTGTGCCACTTGAAAGCCCCAACTATTGTCTTGGAGGAAGCACAGAGCCAGGGCCTGGGTGTCTGAGAGCCCCCTCCTCCCCACACTCACTCCCCAAAGTCCTCCGCTCCATTCCCTGGGCCACTCCGGTTCAGGGTTCAAGACCCGTGCCTTTCCTGTTGGCTGCCTGCCTGACCGCCCAACCCTCCTGGGACAGGCGGCTGCTTTCAGGACCAAGTTCAAGCCTCGTCTGGCCCTGCTGTCTCTGCTGCTCCTCAGCACTGGCCCTCAAGCCCCGGCCCCCGGGGCAGTCCTTCCTCCCGCCTCCCTCCTCCCGTGATTCTGAGTGGAATCTGCTCATGTTTTTGTCCGTCTCCGCAGAAGTGGGATCTGGGTTGTGTCTCCTGGTGTCAGCTCTGGGGTCCCAGTGGCGCCTCCCCAAGGGTCCCCGGGCCTGCGCCTGCGGTGGGGGATGGAGGGGCCAAGCACGCCAGCCCTTGTTTTACCAGCACCAGGCTCCCGGGGAGGCCATGCCAGCGATTCTCCCCCAGTTCCCGGCCTCTGACTCAGGGAGGCTGTGCTCAGACCTGGTGCAGACCAGATGGTGACGGGCACAGAGCTTCGGCATCGAACACGAAACAGACTCCCTGGAAAACGGGTTTATTTTTTTTCTGCAAATGCCGGCTCGACGATCAGCACAGACCCGGAGCAATCTCAATGGTGTTTATGCGGAGGACAGTCTGCGAGCTCACAATAACTGGGAGAGAGAGAACTCGGTCACAGCCTGACCACAACGCTGACCTTGTTCACCAGCCACCGGAGACCTGCCCGACACCCCCCTTTCCACGAGGCAGGGATTCCCGCTGTGACCAAGGGCTGTACACGACATGCATGTCCTGAGACAGGACGGCTCAGCCTGCAGGATCCCCGCTGGGGGAGCCCTGCTTCATGGGGTCTGTGACCTCCAGGGAGGTCCCCGCCTGTGTCTCAGCCCCCCTCCCTGTCAGGCCCACAGGGGCAACGCCCAGAGCAGGTGGGACCGCAGGGCGCCAGCTCTGCTTTCTGTAACTTACTTCTCTTCTTCCTGTAGTTTTTCCTTTTCTTAAACTTCATGTTGATCTTTGGCCATGATTCTGTCTTTTCAATGACGGTGGCTTCTACGCGAACAAGATCCTTCCTGGAAATAAACAACGACAGACCTTCCCAATGAGCTGGCAACGTTGCTGATGCTTTACGTAAGGTTTTCGAAAATGAAGTTTACTTTCCTTTTTTGCTGATCATAAAAGTGATGTGACCCCTGAAGACATTTTGAAAGCTACAAAGAAGCGTAACAGACAGTGCAGTCTGTCCACAGGTCTTACGGGCCATGTGGGAATGAGTTAGTAACAGCCCAGTGACCTGGTCTGGGAGTCTTGCCCCTGGAGACACCTCGCATCTGCCATCATGAAGTACAGTGGGGCCTTGACTTACGAGTTTAATTCGTTCCGTGACAGAGCTCGTAACTCAAATTACTCGTATGTCAAATCTTAAAGTGAACGAGTGAGACACGTGATGCTGGGCTGATGTTGTGGCGTTCACTGTGACGTTCGCTGCGCCAACTAGCGGTGGGGTATCTGAAGCTGGCTCGTAACCCCAATTTTAGCTCGCAACTCAAAGCAAAAAATCGGCCGAGAGACGGCTTGTATCTCGAAAAACTCGTTAGTCGGGACACTCGTAAGTCAAGGCCCCACTGTATAAGCCTCTTGTGTTTGGCGATGGTTCGAGTGATGGACACCCCCGCCCGGCCTCACCGCCCGGCCCTGGGCAGAGCCCCACATCTGAGAGCACGTTACCCCAAGAGCGGCTTGCCCAGCAACGTGAAGTCGTCAGCGCCGACCAGCAGGACCTGCGACGTGGAACAGGGTGTTACCCGTGAGTAACAAGCGTGGCCAGAACAGGGAGGGCCCGGACGCACTGGGACTGGGAGAGGATGGTTTGGAAACTGTGCTGCGGGCGGGACCTGCTAGCTCAATATCGCTTTAGTTTAAACAAACTGTAAACAGCAGGGGACTCAGATGCAGGACAGGTGAAACTGATTATCTGATGTGGTGATCACTTACCAAGTTGTGCCAACCTCTATGAAAACGACGGTGTTTTAATTTAACAACAACAACAAACCTTAGTGAAGTCTAACACGCAGGGAAAAACACGCACATCAGACAACCTGTCTTTGAGGCTGGTCACAGGGCTGCGAAGACGTGAAGGCTCAGGCTCGGGTGTACCTGCTGCAGCAGAACCCCGTGCCGCCGCCGCCCGCTTGGGTAGGGAACAGTGGCGCTGTTTTTATTGGACGTTGGAAGACTGTCTTAAACTTTACTTGTGAGAAAAAAATCCAACTGTACTAAAATTAAATGTCTAAAGACAAAGCACATCTCTAACACCGGTGGCCAACGTACATTAGTGACAAATAGCGAACTGTTTTAGAGTCACTTTCAGCACATGCTCTCGACTCCTGGATTGCCTACACTATAAAAAGCAGCCGGCATTAATGGGGCTTTCCATCATGTCTTGTTAATGTGAAATGTTCCCAAAGAACGCCTTCTCAGAGACCTTCACACCACTCCCCAAGTCATTACTCTAGACCGGGTGGGGAACGTCTGGCCTGGGGGCCTGATACAGCCGAGAAATCATTTGGCCTGGCCCTGCCAAGGCATGCGGGGTGAGTAATTAAATGTTTGACCAAGTAGAGCGGCTAATTTTTTTAAAGTTGATAATATTGTATGGCCCTCGAACGATGTTATAAATATGCAAATGGCCCCGGGCAGAGAAAAGGTTCCCACCCCTGCTCGAGACACACAGTCAATGTGCTCCTGTCCACGAGCTCAGGGCAGAGCCGCCAGGCCGTGCGGAGGAGCGCTCGCTGGTGGCTGCCGTCCCGCTCGAGCTAAGCAGCCGCTCAGATCATAGGCTGCGGGACCACCTCAGCAAGAGTTAATATGCAAAAACCTGACAACCCCAAAGGACGGAGGGGTTTTCATCAATACAGGAAATCCTACGTGTCATATTCCTTCATGTTGACGTAACGTATACACCCTGGGAAGCTGATCTAGTACAGAGCGCTCATGTTTTATATGTCGTTTTATAAGTAGGAGCAGAGCAGGCAAAAACCAAATACATTTTGGCCACAGCAAAGAGAATCGTAACGAAGGGCAGGAACGCTTAGCTAAATACACAGACGGAGCAGGCACTTCCCAGTGGTCAGGGAGAGCCAGTGCCCAGGAAGGGCCTCGGAACAGGCCTCGCTGTTTCAAAGCAGAGAGGCCGGCAAACCGAACGGCAGGGGAGTGTTCTAGCCGAAACCATAAACATGGCTGGAGAGCTCTACACGCGCAACTGGGACTTTCATTGTATCTGTGATGGAGCAAGACAATCAATGGGCACCGCTGACCGTCTCCGCTGAGGAGCGACCCGAGCCGGGCCGTCACAGCTCGGCCACCTCCCGAGGCCCGCCTGCGCTGCCCGGCCGCCGCTGCCTCACTCGCTCACTCTCCCGCCCGCTGGTTTTGCTCGTGGTCACCCCGATCTGAGGAACCCTCTCCAGGACCGAGTCCCCAAATGCACAAAGAAACCGAATCTCACCTTCTCCAACCGAATCCTCTCTCCACACGCAAGGTCCAGCTCATTTTCGATCAGAATCAGGTCCTCGGCGGTCACCTTCCACTGGTGGCTGGCGAAGTGCACCACGGCAAAGAGCCGGCCGTACTGGCCCGTGGCGATCAGCTCGTTCACCTTCCGCACGACCTCTGCGGGGAGGAGGCCGCGGGCATCACCACAGGGGAAAGGCAGCAGCTACGCCCCACACGGGCCCCAGGGACTTTATTATATACCCGCCCCCCGCTTTCCTGCAGCCGTGTGATGGGGGTAGAGGAGGGGGCGCCCGGTGGTGTGGTCGCAAGGCGGGTGACAGCTGGTGGCCGAGCCTCGCGCTCCCCACTGCAGGCACAGGCGCCTGGGCACGGGGCCCCTGCTATCCCAGGAGCACAGCAGCTTGGCATGCAGGGCACATGGGCTCTGATAGATAAAGCTCCCCATGCTCGCTTCCCAGGACGCCCTGCCTCCCGCCATTCTCTGGCCTGAGCGCACAGCGTGCCTGCCTCGGTTCTCAGACTCTGGGTGGAAACTTACACCCTGTTTGGTTCCTGATTGTTATTAATAAAGAGCTGGGGGCTGGGAAGGGTGCAAACCCTGAAAGGGAGAGCAGGCCTTTCTGCAAACAAGGGAACCCGGAACGACACCCTGCACGCCTCCTGCATGGCTGCCTGCTTCCCGCTTCTGTGGTCACCGCCTCTGCTCAGGTCACGACCCTCTGTCCTCTGACCGTTTACTGTCTGAGCAGCGTCTGCTGAGCCCCGACCCGCCCACCTCGCCTCGGGCTGGTGCAGGCGCAGAACCCGCACAGTTCCCGCCCTGGAGACAGTCCCAGCAGAGGCTGAATGAGGCCAAGGGGCCGGGACCCAGACTGCGCCTTACTTTTCTCTAAGTCTCCAAAACAGTGTATAGAACTAGAGGATTCCAGCCCTGGCCGGTTTGGCTCAGTGAATCGAGCATCAGTCTTTGGACTGAAGGGTCCCAGGTTCGATTCCGGTCAAGGGCACATGCCTGGGTTGCGGGCTGGATCCTCAGTGAGGGGGTGGGAAGGAGGCAGCTGATCAATGATTCTCTCTCATCATTGATGTTTCTGTTTCTCTCTCCCTCTCCCTTCCTCTCTGAAATCAATAAAAATATGTTTAAAAAAACAACTAAATGACTCCATGCATTAAGGTGGACTCCAGCTTTTTTGGAAAATAGAGGATCCCACACCCCCTCCTGGCAGCGGTGGCTGTGGTGACAGGCGCTCCAGAGTGACATGCCCCTGACATCCTGGCGGCTTCTCCAACAGCCAGGCCGGGGCCGGCGGCCACTGGCTGTCGCGCAGCTTCTCTTCCGTGTGGAGAGAAACCTGCCCCAAACTCACGTTTCTCCCAACAGCAGGAAGACAGATGGGCAAGCGCCTTCCCTCCCCAACGCCACCGCTTCGAACACGGCAGGTGCGCAGGGGTCTCTGCTGAGTGAGCGGCTCTCGAGTCCGCTGCTCGGTGGCCAATGAGGCAGAGGCTCCCTGTGCGGGTCTGGCACACGGAGAGCCGACACCCGGCTCCACGGCCAGGTGACCGCCCGTGGGAGGGTGCTGCCCGCCTCTGCCCCTTCCTTACCTGCGTGGTGTCTGGTCTCCTCGGCGGGGTCTGGCAGAACGACTTCAGGCCAAGGGGGTGAACTCAGGGATGTCTTAGGAACGTATCTGTGAAAAACATTTTATACACACGTCACATGTGTGAAAAGGCAGGTCAAAATCGTAAGACATGGCTGTGTGCAACTGCCGGTCACGCCTGCACACCCTCTCCACCGGAATGCTAGCTAGCTCCTCATAAGCAGGGGTATACACTGTTGTATGTTCATGATGGGTGTATCCCCACCCTGGACCAGTGTTTGACCCGTAACAGGCACTCGTGAATGATGAATGGAACCTTCTCTGCTCAGTGAAAGGAAGGCCCTGGCTCGGCCTCCAACCCCAGCACCAAGTGCCTGTAGGTTCAGCTCCTGCTATGTCAGTGCCGGCGCCTCCAAGACGCCCGCTGAGCCTCCCCTGCGGAGACTGGTGCGGCGGCCGCGATGTGTGAGTGCTCTACTGTACACCAGGCACTGTCCACACTCTTTAAATGTAGGATTTACTTAGTCTCATAAAACCCCACTGAGCCACACACGCACAATCCACTCTGCGGACCAGGAGGCACAGCTCAGATGGACGGCCTCGCTCCGGCCCAGGCTGCAGAGTCCCGGACGCAGGGCCGGGCAGACCCGGGGCTTCCCACGCGTACCCGCCACCCTGTCCTGCTCTTGTCTGTGTACACCCGCCAGCCAGGGGACTTTGCCAAATCTAGCTTCTGTAGTTTACAGTGCAGTTTCTTCCCTAAGTATGACATTTAACACGGAATTTGCTGTTTCAAATTCCACAGGTTCCTCCCAGAGGTTCTGACCCAACATGCCTGGGTGCAACCTTCCTGGTTAGAAACCTCCCAGCGGGAGCTACAGCTTCCCCTTGGTAACTAGCGCGATGGAAGGCCTAGGACACCTTGCTCTGTGGACTCGTGACGTCCTGTCTATATTTACTTATGTCAAGGGTCTGAGAAAACACTGTCAAAAAAGTTAGAAAATAGAAATATTCCTAAAAACCCAAACGTCTGAAGTTTTGTGTCAGAAAGATGGTGAAAGGAAGAGTCACCAAACCCTCGTCGACATTACCCTTGTGGACGTGCGGTGCCCTGCGACTGGAACCTTCGAGAAGCGGACCACAATGAGGCTGGGGAATAAGAGAAACAGGGGCAGTTACTCCCGTGAAATCAAACCTCCCTTGAAGACACTAAACGCACAGCTGTCGCTGGTATCGCCTTAAACCGAATCACAACTTGTCTACAGAAAATCGAGGTCGACAAAGCTCAAAGAACATCACGTGCAGTCACTAGTTATTACCATAAGCATCGCGATCCATTCATCACACCACCCACCCATTAACCACTCTGACCCCCAAGTGCCCGGTGGGTTCAGACCCTGTTCTGGGCCAGGTGCGGGAGCCTCAGGATGGCCCTGCTGAGCCGGCCTCCGGGTATTCTCACCCCATTGTCCCCCATATGGAGTTGGTGTCCATGACCAATGGCATGAGACTGAGGTGCTGGAACAGCTGAGCCCCCCGGCCAGGGCCACCCCAGTATTTTGTGGAGACTCTCCAAGAGCTTCCATTTTATTAGAGAAAAGGCAAAAGCCCTTACCAGGGCCTGCAGGGCGGCGGCAGTGCCATCCCATCTCTCAACACGCTTCCCCTTGTTCCCTGGCACCTGCCTCCCTGGCTTCCCTGCTCTTCCCGGACCACGCCAGGCACGCACCCGCCTAGAGGCCTGTGTGTTGACTGCTCTTTCCCTGAACCCCTCCCCCCTCAGGGACCTACAAGGCTAATTCCCTCATTTCTTCTGGGTCTCCACTGAAACGCCACCTCCGTGGAGAGGCCTTTTCCAACCGTCCTGTTCAAACGGAACCCCTCCCTCCCAAGACTCACCAGCTTGTAACACACTCTGCCATTTGCTTATTTAAAAAGCCTGTCTGCACACCCCTCTCACAGAATGCTGCTAGCCCCCTTAGAAGCAGGGCTGTCGTCTGTTTATTATGAGTGTATCCCCACCCGGGACCAGTGTTTGACATGTAACAGGTACTCAATGATGAATGAAAATCTGGCTCTGCTCCAGTCATCAAATGAAGCCCTTGGCCCGGCTGGTGTGGCTCAGTGGTTGAGTGTCGACCTATGAACCAGGAGGTCATGGTTCCATTCCCAGTCAGGGCACATGCCCAGGTTGTCGGCTCGATCCCCAGTGTGGGGCATGCAGGAGGCGACCGACTGATGATTCTCTCTCATCATTGATGTTTCTATCCCTTTCTCCCTCTCCCTTCCTCTCTGAAATCAATCAATCAATCAATCAATCAATCAATCAAATAAAGCCCCCGTTGTAATTCTGTGACTGGAAATTCAGCGCCTCTCTTGGGAGCCACCCCACTGTTATCAGCTCAGTTAGAAGGTTTCTGTACCTCTTGTCTATGGTCTTAGCTTAGCTTTGGACCCGCCCCCCCACCCCCCAACGGGAAAAAGTGGTCCCTTGTCTTCCACAGAACCGCCCTTTATGGCTCTGAGGACTGAGACTGGTCCTTCCTTTCTGTTTTCTTCGCTCACTCTTCACGGGCCCATCTGCTCACCGTTTCGGTCACCTTCTCTGTACTCACTACACTTTGTGATTCTCCCTTAAAAAGCTGAGTCTGGAATTGAACACAGCATTCTAGCGGTGGTTTCACGTCAGCAGGATAGAGGAAGTCCCACTGCTTGTGTAAACACTTCCCTGCCTACTTCAACCCACGTTTTATTACGGAAAATGCTGTGCACAACACTGAGCCCTCAGCTACCCCTCCCCAGATTCAACAGATATCAACTCATGACTAATCCTGTTCGATGTACATGGCCTCTTGCCAATTCTGCAATTAGTTTAAAGCAAATCAGACATCGTTTTATCTGTGAAGATGTCATGTTTCTATGTGTGGATGAAAAAGGGGTGCTATAATAAATCATAAATTCCCAACTGGCCAGGTTATGGTAGGTAGCACACCATGACAGCCCAGGCCTATCACTTCCTTAGGGAAAGGTTTTAAGCAAGGCCTGCCCATTGTTTCTGTTCTTCTAGGTCACACACTTTGAAAGCCAGGAGTAATACTCCTCGAAGGCATAACCACCCTCAAAAAAAGCACATAGCCTCATGACCCAATTCCTGCCTTGCCTTCTCCCACCTTTATGTAATCTTCCTTACTTTCCTCCTTAAGTCCAAATGCATAAAAGAAACTGCAAAACTGTTATTCTCCAGAGTAGTTGAGATCTTGCTGCCTGGCAATTGCCGTTTTGGCTCAAATCCTATATAATAAAACCCTAATATGCAAATCGACCCAATGGCGGAACAACTGGTCGCTATGACACGCACTGACCACCAGGGGGCAGATGCTCAGAGCAGGAGATGCCCCCTGATGGTCAGTGCACTCCCACAGGGGGAGTTCTCCTCAGCCAGAAGCTGGGCTCAGGGCTGGCGAGCACAGCAGCTGCAGGCAGGCGGTAAAGAGTGAGGGGTCCCCAGCTGCGAGCACAGCAGCTGCAGGCAGGCGGTAAGGAGCGAGGGGTCCCGGGCTGCCAGAGGGCGCAGGCTGGGCTGAGGGACCCTCCCCTCCACCTCCCGCCCCCAATGCACGAATCTCGTGCACTGGGCCTCCAGTAAACTTATAATGAAAATTCTCTACAGGTTTGGACATTTCTTATGTCGACACACCAAAGACAAGTCGACATGCAAAAGATGATTATTTAAAAAACAAAACAACATAAGTATGGCATCTAAAAAAGGCGAAATTCTCTAAAATTGTCATATATACATTTAGGTCAATTTAGAAACATACATAAGCACTCCTGCATGCAAACACACACTCCAACCATTTTCAGGCCGAAGAGAACCTTTTTGGAGCTTCATAACCCAGTGACTAACATACAGCTACGTTTTTGCTGAATGGGTTAAGATTAGGCAAGGGCATTCATCACCGTTTTTCCAGATGAGGTCGATGATGCCCACAGAGTGGCTCACAGCCCAGGGTAACGGCAAAGCACGGGTTTTGCAGCGGGAGCGCGCTGTCGGAATCGCTCCTCTCCCACTTCCCTGCCGAGTGACCTTGGGCAGCTGCCTAACCTCTCTGCCCCTCACTGTGCTCCCCACTAACATAGGCCCATACAGGAGTGGGAGAGCGATCCTCAATGGTTAAGCTAAAGAACCAGGATCTGAACCTGAACCCCGGTTTCCCCGCCGGTGTTACCAAAAAAGAAAAGGCGCTCAGCACCGAAAGCATCAGGTCGGACACACACACACACACACACACACACACACACACACACACACACACACGGCGGGGTGGCGGGAAGCACCGCTGGCCCCATTTCCTCCCTTCACCCGCGGCCCTAGGCTCACCCGCTCCGGGCCCCGACGGTCTGAGGATGCTACGGCCGCAAGCGGACACCAGCCGCCCAAAGGCGACCGGCAGGGCCGAGGCCGCCACGGCCGCCGCCATTTTCAACCGGAAGCGGAAGTGGAGGCGCCGCGAACCTGGTGCGTCGACGCACCTGGCCCGGCGGGGAACATCTCCCCGTGCGGCGACGGGACCTCGGCGGCTCCGGCACGGGTCGCGCGGCGGCGGCGATGGCCTCGGCGGCCGT
The DNA here is from genome assembly GCF_000147115.1 of Myotis lucifugus. Classification (NCBI taxonomy): domain Eukaryota; kingdom Metazoa; phylum Chordata; class Mammalia; order Chiroptera; family Vespertilionidae; genus Myotis; species Myotis lucifugus. The sequence goes on from NW_005872057.1 coordinate 102,890, forward strand.
GGAAACCTTCGTGGCCAAGCAGTTGGACCTGCTGGAGCTGGAGAGGGACGCGGAGGTGGAGGAGCGCAGGTACGGCCGCCGGCCCTCCTCTCGGGGTCGTCCCGGCAGCTCCCCAGCCCTGACGGACCCTCCGGGGCCCGGTCTCCCCCAGAGGTGGAAACCTCGTCGCTTCCCTGGGCGGCCCGTTCTGGTTATGGACCCTTTCGTTTTTCGGTCCGAAGTCCCCCGCCCCGAACGCTCATTCCGAGATCCTGCCTCTGCCCAGTTCCACCCCCAGCGCCTGCCCAGCCCTCTCCCCCATCCGTCGGCGCTGTCAGTGTTGGCACCGGTGTGTGCCCGGCCCATCAGGAGAGCGGTTGGCACTGGGCGCCTGGGTGTGAGCGCCGGAGGTGGGCAGAAGCCCAAGCAGCCCCCTTCCAGCGTGACAAGTGCCGATGCGGACGCCGGTGCGCGGAGCTGGGCGAGAAACCCGGACACGGGGGCGGGCGCGAGGGGTGCTTCAGGGAGGAGGCGGGGCCTGGGCACAGCTTCAGGGAAATCGGGGCGCAGGTGACCCGCAGGGGGAGCCGGACAAGAGAGCCGGCCTGAGTCTGCACAGGAATAGGCGCGCACTGATGGAGGCTGTAAACCCCTCCTCCCATCGCCAGCTCCTCCAACCCTCAGGCCACGTCTACCAAGCACGTTACTGTTATTCTCATGTCGGAGGAGCTGAGGGGAGCGGTTAAGGAACCTGCCCACCGTGAGTCACGCAGGCGGAGTGAGGACCTGATCCCACAGCTTACACCCCACGCAGCAGTATATACCTGGATGGGGTTTGTTTGAGAGGTTTTGACCATAACAGTTAAGAGCTTTTGGAGAATCCCAGCTCCTTCATGTATGGCTGTGTTGCTTTGCAGGTTGTATCTCTGAGCCTTCGTTAGCTTATCTGTAAAATGGGATCATTCCCACCTCTCAGGTTTGCCGAGAGAATGAAATGATTTTATTAAAAGTCAAGTGCTCAGCATGGTCCCAAGTGCAGAGTAAGCACCTGTGGGAAGGTAAATGGGCTTCAGGTTGAGAAGGGCCTTGCCGAGGAGCTTGTATGATATCCTGGTGCAGAGGATGGCTTCCATTGAAGTTAAGCGGGTTGGGGGGTGCGGGGTGAATAGATTTGCATTTTAGGAGGATCACTTGGGTGTTGAGAGCTTTTTTGTTTTGTTTTGTTTTGTTTTTTTTAGAGAGAGTGGAAGGAGGGGGAGAGACAGAGAGAAGCATCGATGTGAGAGACACATTGATTGGTTGTCTCCCGCTTGCACTTGACCGGGTCTGGGATGGAGCCTGCAACCCAGGTACCTGCTCTTGACCGAATGGAACCCAGAACCCTTCAGTTGGAGGGCTGACGCTCTCTCCACTGAGCCAAACCGGCTATGGCCAGGAAGCTCTGTTTAATCCAGGCTGCCAGGGATGTGGGCTTGAATCTGAGTCAGGGCTCTGGAGGGGAGAGGGAGAGGGAGAGGCGGGTCCAGGCTGTAAACAGGAAGGGCCCCATAGGACTCAGTGACTTGAACCAGGATGGGGGAGAGAGTCGAGAAGGGGAAGGTGGCCGGAGGTTCTGACCCGGGTGACTGGGAGAAAGGCCCGTCATGAACTGCCCCCGGGGAGCCAGGAGGGGCAGGTCTGAGAGGGGCAGAGCCAGAATTGCGCTGGCTCGTGTTTGGCGCCTGTGCCAGCTCTTTATTCCCCCCCCCCGCCCCCCCACCTTTTCATTTCTCCTGCACCGGTGGAAATGAACACCGGTGAGTGCAAAGATTAACGTTTATCCTGTGTCTTCCAGGTCCTGGCAGGAAAACGTCTCTCTGAAGGAGCTCCAGCGCCGCGGCGTCTGTCTGCTGAAGCTGCAGGTGTCCAGCCAGCGGACCGGGCTGTACGGACAGCTGCTGGTCACCTTCGAGCCCCCGAGATGCGCGTCTGCAGGAGTGCTTCCCAGTAACAGCTTTTCCTCCGGTCTGTGCATTTCTGACGTAGGCGCATAACTGAGTGTGACCAGCCTCACACTGGGAGTTTTGTCTGAGGAGGCCGAGAGGGAGAGGTTAAGTGACCTGCCCAGTAACACAGGGCGAGTCAGGCCCTGAGGCCAGCGTTTGTTTTCATGTGGCCAGTTGCCATGGGCTGCCATGACCAGGGCGAAGGGGATTGCTAAGTGTCTTTCAGGAGTAATTGAGCAGGACCTGTCTGTGCAGGTGGCTTGGAAACTCTGGAAACGCAAAGGTAAAAATGTGTGTTCAGCTAATGAGCGCTGTGGAGTTACGGCCTCGGAGACCGATGGCTCCTCGACTAACAGGAAGCCAGAGGAGGTGGCATTTATGTTGAAAAGTAGCCTGCTGAGAATTTGGTGTGTTGCCGCAGCCATGGACAGAGTCAGGTGGAGCTGTTTCTTCTGAGATGGGTTTTGAGGCTCAGTAGCTTAGAGATGCATTCGGAAACATGGGATCCTATTCGGGGCACTCGTGGGGCAGTCCCGGGGGAGCTCCCCAAGGCGAGCCCCATGTACAGAACTTGACCTCTGCCCCAGGGGTACTGTTGCCACCTGATGTTTCTCTTTAAAAGTTGGGGAAGGAGGCAGAGAAAAGATTCAAGGTGCAGACGAAACTCTTTGCTTACTTGACGAACCCCTAGGACCGAGAACAGGCCTGGCTCATGCCCGGCACGCTCTTGCAGACATGGATAAGTAGGGTGTAAATGTGCGGGTGGCCCTGGCTTTATCTCAGAGTGGATTCTGTTTCGGTCAGAACTGTGGTCAAGTGACAGAACCCAAGCCAGACGGGCTTGGGCAAGAAGGCCTGTGCTGAAGGACCCCTGCAGGGAGGGCCTCAGGGCTCCAAGGAGGTCTCCGGGCCGAGCCTCCCTCCATTTCTTGGCTTTGTCCTCTTCTGGGTCAGCTTCCTTCTCAGGTGCCACTCGGGAGCCGTGCTGGCCCTACGCCCTCTGAGGGTCCTGGTCTAGCTGGAGAGAGGGAGGACCTCTGTCCCGGTGCCCAAGCAAAGGCTCCCTGTGTCTCGGGCTCTGATTTGGTCCCATGCCCATCCCTGAATAGTCACATGGCCGGGGCGTGTGAAGCCCTGATTGGCTCAGGCACGGGTCACTCTGCATCCCCGAGGTGCTGAATCACCGAACAGCTTTCACAGGATGTGGGGAGATCCCTGCAGAGTGGGCAGCAGATACACACTGTCCCTCTTTCAATGGTCTTCTCCCCCAGAGGTGCTCGTGGCCCCACTTCATCCAGGGCCCCCACCTGTCACCACTCACCACTCAGGGAGGCCCTTACCTCACAGTCTTGCTAGGATGGCGCCCTCATCCCCCCGTGCCCTCCCTGAGCGTCATGTTTCCTTCGGCCCCTGGCACTGGCCTGACAAGAGGCTGTATTGGTCCCTCCCCCCTGAGGGCGCCCAGGGACGGGCTTGACTCCTGTCCAGAGCAGCGCCCAGAGCAGTGCCTGGCGCAGAACGGGCCCTTGACATGTTTTATCGGCGGTCGGTCCTGTCTGTTTTAAACAGTCATTGACCTCACGTGTGTGATTTAGATGTTAACCGTTTATTTTTTAAAGAAAGTAACAGGATGTTTGAAATATACTGGGACTTATGGAATAAAATAGTCCACATTTAACTTTGCTCCATGTTTGCATCACTGAGTCTTTGTTTCGCAGGTGATATTGTGGGTCTGAATGATGAAGGAGGTCAGCTGGCCACTGGGGTGCTGACCCGGATCACCCAGAAATCGGTCACAGTGGCCTTTGACCAGTCCTGTGATTCCCAGTTGAGCTTCGACCAACAGAATTCCTACCGACTGTTAAAACTTGCCAATGATGTCACTTACAAGCGCCTGAAGAAGTAAGCATGTGCCTGGACCACACATGTAACGTTTTCCTTAAACACGGCTTGCTCAGCCGACCACGCTTGGGCTGGGCGGAGAGCAGTGGGTTCGGGCTGGGCTGGTCCGTGCGCCCTCTCCGGAGCTGGGGGCTGCAGGTGGAGGGGGGGCCGGGGCTCCTCCCCGACTTCACGGCTGGTTCTCCCTAAGCCCCTCTCTTGGGTTTTCTCCCCGGCAGAGCCCTGATCGCCCTGAAGAAGTACCACGCCGGCCCCGCGCTCTCGCTCATAGAGGTCCTCTTCGGCGGCGCAGCCCCCAGTCCTGCCGGCGACACACGTAAGAGCTGGTGCTTTTTCTCTTCTGGTTGAAACCACTGTGGAAACTGGCGAGTGACGTGGCCGTGGGGCCATTTTGTCAAGAGTTGGAGGAGGTACAGGTAGAAGAAATCACCTTAATTTCTTCAGATAAGTTCCTGGGAATGACTTGAGCTGGGCTCAGCGTCGGAGAAAGCCGCTTCCTTCGCTTTTCTGGGTTCTCTCTGGCCCCCAGCTGCATTTCGCGCTGGCGGTGTTTCTTCCAGCGGTGGCAGCCAGTCACACTGGAGGTTCACCTCACCGGTGCTTGAGAGCAGTGCTTTTGGTGCGAAAGGCTCACGGGTGGTTTCCTCAGCAGGCTGTACACACTGTAAGAGTGACCATGTGAGTCATGGAAAACTAGGGTATTCAGAAGCAGAAAAACGGAGGCAGTCACTCAGAAACCTGCCACTCGGTTCGCCTCACAGTGCCTGTGTCACATCTTCAACTCTTTTCCCACATCCACATCCGACTGTGTGTTTTACACGCACACACACGCACGCGCGCACACACATTATTTGTTTACCCCATTTGAAGGAGCGTGACACGTCTTGATCGTGGCTGACAGCTAAGGAGAAGGGCACAGTGTGGAGCGGTGGGACGTGCTTGGGCACTGAGGCTCCCCTGGCGTCACTAACCCGTTCAGATCAGCACCTGGGCCTGGGAGTTCACACGTCTCAGCGTCACCGCACTGTGGGGCGGGTTCCGTGGGAGCAGAGCCGGATACAGCACTACCTGCTCCCGGAGCACAGGGCACACAGAGCAAGTAATCAGTGTGGCCATGAAAGAGTCGGAATAGGAACTCGATGCTGGAATTTGCTAGTACTCTTTTTCCTTTTCCTTTTTTTTGTTTTTGCTTTTTGCTAGTACTCTTTTTTCCTTTTTTTTTTTTTTAAATATCTATTGATTTCAGAGAGGGAGAGGGAGAGAAACATGATGAGAGAGAGAATCATTGATTGCTGCCTCCTGCACGCCCCCTACTGGGGTTCGAGCCCGCAATCCAGGCATGTGCCCTTGGCCGGAATCGAACCTGGGACCTTCTGTCCGCAGGCCGATGCTCTATCCACTGAGCCAAACAGGCTAGGGCTCTTTTATCCTTTATTTTTGTCATTTTATGGGCACTTATAAAGGGACAATATGTTCCAAGAAACATTTACCTAGAAGAGTCTTATTCTGGAGCATGAGTGGTGAGGCTTTTCAGTAAAAGGACGGATGATCAACGTTGGGCTTTGCGGGCTGGGGCAGGAGCAAGCAGGCAGGGGCGGCGTGGCGGCGTGGCGGCGTGGCTGTGTCCCAGGAGAACCCGGCTCAGGGAGGCGGGCCACAGGCTGGGTTTGGCCTGGTCTGCAGTCTGCTGCTCCCTGTTCTAGGGAAATCCTTTGAAAACAAAGCAGGTTGATTCTGTGTTGACCGGGTGCCTCCCGGGAAGTCCGGCTCCCTCCTGTGCTCGTCAGTGCCCGCAGAGCCAGCCTAACCCTGTCACCTCTTCTGCAGGGCCGCCGACCTTCTACAACGCCGCCCTGGACGCCTCCCAGCAGGAAGCGGTTTCGTTTGCGCTGGCCCAGAAAGAACTGGCCATCATCCACGGGCCTCCTGGCACCGGGAAGACCACCACTGTGGTGGAGTTCATCCTCCAGGCGGTGAAGCAGGGCTGCAAGGTGGGCCTGGCGCTCCCCGAAGCACCGCCCCGCCCAGGAGGGAGGGGACGGGTCAGGACGTCCCTGATGTTAGCTGAGCACTGGTGGGCCCTTTCTGGTTCCTGACAGCGAGTGGGACACAGAATGTGCCCTGGGCCACCTCGATGGGGTGGCGGTGCCAGGACATGGGGGGAGGCCTGGGCCCCTGTTCTTGGCGCTGACGGAAGAGGGACTCTCCTCTCCGCCGCCGCCTGTCACGGTGGGACTGCGGTTCTGGAAGAAGGCTGAGCCCTTCAGAGCTCCCCGTCCACTCGTCGGGTGATAGCGTGACGTGATTGGTGATGAGCCGGCGCCCCAGCCGGTTATGTCAGGGCCTATGAGCCCGTCCTTTCCAGTTACCAGTCCCCGCACGCCGGGTGCTCGGGGGACCAGTGGGTTCTCCAGCCCAAGCTCTCGTTATCCAGACACTGACAGTTTGCAGTGACGTGTCCCCGTCCCTGCAGCTGCAGTTCACACCTTAGCATCATGGCGCCCACACTGCACCCTCTCTCCTCTCCGTAAGGCTTTCTGTTTGCTTCCGTGTAAACCGAGGTGGTTTCCTTAAACACGGAATCCCCAAACCCGACCTTGAGCTTTGCGCCCCAGGTTCTGTGCTGCGCGCCCTCCAACATCGCCGTGGACAACCTGGTGGAGCGCCTGGCGCGAAGCGGGCGGCGGGCGCTGCGCCTCGGGCACCCTGCCCGGCTCCTGGAGTCCATCCAGCAGCACTCGCTGGACGCGGTGTTGGCGCGCAGCGACGGCGCCCAGATCGTGGCCGACATCCGGAGGGACATCGACCAGGTCTCCGTACGTATGTCTCAGCCGGGCCTCACTCACGGCGGTTTTCAGTTAGAGATGGCATTTCCTCACGGCCTCGGTGCTGCAGCTTTCTGGGTCTCCAGCTCCCGCGTGTGCCCTGGTTTCCTGAAATGTCCCGCCCTCTGTGTGCTCCCCGTGCTCGGGTCTCCCCGGGCCGGTGCTTCGAGTCAGCCTTTCCCGCAGGGCAGCGGATGGCGCAGGGCGGCCAGCGCGGGGAACGCAGGGCGGGGACAGGCCCAGCGGTCCCTCCGCACGGGAGGCGTGCAGGGGTCTGCCGTGCTGGCGCTCCGTCACAAGTGCGCAGGAGGGCCTGGCCCTGCTCCTGCCTAAATCATGCTGTCTGCTCGGAGCTGGGCACCGTGGCCCTCCTGGCACTGCTGGACCCTGTCCTCCAGAGCGGACATCACAGGGCAGGAAGGGTGACGTCTCTTTTTAATCCTCACCTGAGGATGTTTTTCCACTGGGAAGGCGGGAGAGAAACATCAACGTGAGAGAGACACATGGATTGGTTGCCTCCCAAACACACCCCATCTGGAGCCTGGGGTTGAGCCTGCAACTGAGGCACGTGCCATTGGCCGGGAATCGAACCCTTGACCCTTTGTGCTGCAGGCCGGTGCCCTAACCATTGAGCAACCGGCCAGGGCAGGGGTTACAGCTCTTTTTTAGTATTAAAGTAAGTTGGGGTTTATGTGGCCATTTTATGGGCTAAACAAAAAATTTTTAAATCTCTTGACAAATGTGGAATAAAAAGTGACGCTCAGCCCCTCTGTCTATGCTAAAGCCCAGGCCCTGAGCAGCAGGCGCCTGTCGGTGACTGTGGGGGCGGGGCTGGGCTCACCGTTACAGCGCCGTGTGCTTCGAGGACGCGACCGGCCTGCCTGTCTCTCCTTGTGCAGCGACACTGGCTCTGAGGCCGGGCAGGGGTCAGGTGCTTAGTCACCTGCATGTGTCTGTTGCTCCTTCAAGAAAGAGTTTGACTTCATTGCCTTTTAAGGAACTTAGTGAGGTGGACCCAGTGATTATAAAAAAAAGCAGTTTGTGAACTAAAAAGAGCTAAATAAGTGCAAAGTTGTGTCCGAGTGGTTATATTTTCTGCCTGGCTGGTGTAGTGGTTGGCACATGAACCGGGAGTTCACAGCTGGGCTGCCAGTCAGGGCACATGCCCGGGTTGTGGGCTCGGTCCCCAGTAGGGGGCGTGCAGGAGGCAGCCGACCCATGATTCTCTCTCATCATTGATGTTTCTAAGTCCCCCTGTTCTTTCCTCTCTCTGAAATCAATTAAAAAGAAGGAATTATGATTTCTTTGCTTTCATTTGTAGGTGAAAATTAGAAAGACCCAGGACAAGAGAGAGAAAAGTACTTTTCAAAATGAAATCAGGCTGCTGAGGAAGGAGCTGAAGGCGAGGGAAGAAGCCGCGATGCTGGAAAGCCTCCGGGCGGCCGACGTGGTCCTGGCCACAAACACAGGTGAGGAGGGCGTGTCTCCGCCCGGCCCCTGGGCCTCAGGTGACCCCCTCTGTGTGGGACGGTCCTCCCTGCCGGGTAGAATTCACCAGGAAGCCTTCTGGGCTTGGAGTTTTCTCTGCGGGGAGGTTTTTAACTGCACATGGGATTTCTTTAACTGACACGGGACTATATTCATGTTAGCTCTTAAGTGAATTGGTATCTTTGAAGGAATTGATCCATTTAACCTAAGTTGTTGAGTTTATTGGCGTGACATTCATAATATCATCTTATTATCTTAAAGATGAAGAGCAGGCTCGGGGTGTGGGGGTGGGGGGCTTGCCCAGGCCCCTCGCGGTTGGGAGCATCTCTCGGGCCTGGTCTGCGCACTGAGCTCTCGCGGGGATGCGGGCGGGGGAGCTGGTGCGCTGTTCTGTGTGGTCGGGCTCGTGGAGGTTTCGTCTCTGGGTGTCCGCTCAGCAGTTAATTGTTCTGAAACCACTTTAGAGGAGAAGTAGTTACATTTTAAATTCAGAAAATGATGCAGGAACGTTTATAAATAAGACGGCCTTCCGAGGACTTGGGTCGCAGCCCCGAAGGGGTGATGGGTTTTGGTGATTGAGGCGTCGGAGTGGCCCATGGCTGGGGACACACGGCCTCACAGGTAAACGCGGGGCAGGCACTATGGGCCTTTGACGTCCTCACCAAGTCGTTATTCTGGGCTGCACGTTTGTCAGTCTTAACGTGAGGCTGGATTGTGGAGCCGCGGGCCTGTCGGCGCCCTGGCAGCTGCTCTCACACAGCCTGTGCCCCTGCAAAGCCCGTGGCTCTGATCTCCACCAGGCGCTTCTCCCGACGGGCCCCTGAAGCTGCTGCCCGACGGCTACTTCGACGTGGTGGTCATCGACGAGTGCGCCCAGGCCCTGGAAGCCAGCTGCTGGGTCCCCCTGCTGAAGGCCAGGAAGTGCGTCCTGGCCGGGGACCACAAGCAGCTGCCTCCCACCATCGTCTCTCCCAAGTAAGCCCTCTGCCGAGCGCCTGGGCCCCTCCCGGTCACCCTTTGCTCTGTTCCCCGAGGGCCGGTCCAGAGGTCCCGGCTCACAGGAGGCCCTGGGTGAGCCGCCCCCACACTTGCTCATTTAGACGTCGCGCCTCAGCCTGTGCTCCTGGAGGCCAGGGGTTGTGTCAGTGGTCCCTGTGGCCTTGGAACCCAGCCCTGTGCTTGGATTGAACACCCCGATGGGCCACGGGGTGGATATCCATGCTCACCCACTTCTGTGGGCTGTGCTGACTTCCCCCAGTGGGTTAACACACGGCCCAGCGTGGATCCCAAGGCCTGGTCTATAGGCACCTCCTTCCACGGGGACACCTTCCAGGCCTGCCCCCCAAGCACCGGCTCCCGTGGCCCTCCCATCTTCACGCTACAGCGGAGTGGCCTCTGGGCTGACTGACTGAGGACACTGGGCCCACAGGCTGGTCCACGGCCAGCTCCCGACTCGGACCCCTAGCTTCACCACATCTGCACGGTGACCTGCCACGTTCTCGCAGGGCCCAGGGTTAAGAGGTGGCATCTTCGGAGGCTGTTATTCAGCTGACCACACCTTAGGTCTTGGTCAGAACTGGGGAGCGAGTCGGGTTCGAGGTTGGAGGGCAGCTTCCTCGCAGGGCCCTGGTCTCACGCTGGACTCCGGGCTTGGCCTCCCTCCCGCTTCCTCTCTCGGGTGCAGAGCTGCGCTAGCGGGACTGTCGCTGAGCCTGATGGAGCGCCTGGCCCAGGGGTGCTGCGCGGGGGCAGTGCGGACGCTGACGGTGCAGTACCGCATGCACCGGGCCATCATGCAGTGGGCCTCGGAGGCCCTGTACCGCGGGCAGCTCACGGCACACCCTTCTGTGGCAGAGCACCTCCTGCGGTGAGTGGTGTGGCCACGTCCGTGTCCTGACAGAGCCCTGAGCCACTGAGGGGTCCACAGGTTTTAGAGGAAGAATCACCTCCAAGACCAGTTTCTGGGAAGGAGAGTGGACTTGCGGGTCTCCAGTCTGACTTGCTTCCCGTCCATCGTATTGCCCGTGGGTGGTACCGTCTTCCTGAGGGAGGGGCAGTGTTGAGGGCAGGAGGGACATGCGGTTCTGCTTTTAGGTCCTCCGCGCCAGGGCCTTATGTTCAGTCTCCCCCTGTGCAGGGACCTCCCGGGAGTGGCTGCCACGGAGGAGACGGGCCTCCCCCTGCTGCTCGTGGACACGGCCGGCTGCGGGCTGTCCGAGCTGGAGGAGGAGGAGGACCAGTCTAAAGGGAACCCCGGTGAGCTCGCTCGGGAGGGTCAGCTTTTCTGTCTAAACAGACCCCGGGCTCCTCCAAACACACACGTCCCTCTAGTTGCCAACTTGGGAGCGGAGGTGAGGGCAGCACCGAGGAGCCGTGGGCAGTTAGGAGCTGGAGGCTAAGCCTGAGTGTGTTTAATACTCTTCTCCATGAGCAAGAGATGCTCATAGAAGTTACTATTATTTTTCATTTTGTCTATAAACTGTCTGTAAACTGTCAACATCTTCTTGTTCCAAGCAGAGTGGCCAGCGCTGCCTGGCTGGTCTTGGGATGAGGTCCTTGCTCAGCCCGCAGGACGTCCACTCGGACCACTCAGGGCTGCCACTAACAGGACAGGTGGCCCTGCTTACACTGAGGGAGTGCTTGTTGTTTTTGGAATTCAGGTTGGCTGGGGGTCCTGCATTTTTTTCATTTTTAAAATTTATTTTAGAGAGAGAGGAAAGGAAAGGAGCGAGAGAGACACTAATGTGAGAGAGAAACATCAACGGGTTGCCCCCTATACCATCCCAGCTGGGGATCCAACCCACAACCCGCACATGTGCCCTGACCGGGAATAGAACTGGTGCCTTTTGGTGCACAGATGACGCTCAACCCACTGGCCACCCAGTGGGGGCAAGGGGCCCTGCATTTTTGTTTCTGAGTCTGGGGACACTCCGATTCGGGTGTGGGTCCCAGGAGGACCCAGATCAGCTGACATCATAGAGGGAGAGTTGCTGGGAGAAGCAGCACCGGCCTCGGTGTCAGCGTGCCCTGCCCTGGAAGCCCGCTCTCTGTGCCTGCAGGGGAGGTGCGCCTCGTCAGCCTGCACGTCCAGGCTCTGGTGGACGCCGGCGTCCGGGCGAGCGACATCGCCGTCATCACGCCATACAACCTCCAGGTGCGAGCGCCCCTTTCTCTCCGTGTGTCAGTGGGATCCAACCACCCCTCCGCGCTGAAAGGAAAAGGGCAGTTTATTGGTCCTTATGACCGGAAACTCCGGGCTGGAGTCAGCCACGTCACATCTGGATTGAGGCTCAATGACATCAGCAAGAGCCTCTATCGTCCGTTTGTCCATCTCACTTGCTCTGCCACCTCCCGCCTCATCCTGTCCTGACCAGGCTCCCTGTGTTGGCTTCTGTTTCCCGCCAGCTTTCCCAGCGTCCCCGGCAACCTCGGGGGATGTTGTCCTTACACAGGCATCCCGGGAACAGCGGTCCTTTGTGGCCTTTGCCACGAAAACCTCAGCTTCCCATCTCGTTGGTCTGGCTGTCCCCCTGCCCGAGCCAGTGCTGTGACCTGGAGCTGGGTCCTCGCCCGTCTCTGGGACCGCCGGCCGGGCTTTCTGGAACCCGGGGGACGGTGGGAGTGGGTGGTTTCTGGAGGGAAAGCAGGTGGTGAGTCAGCAGAAGCGACGGCTGTTCCCTTCCCTTCGGATGTCAGTGCTGATCGGGGTGGGGGTCCTATCTGATGGGGGGGGTGATTTTGTTGGCTCTTTTGCATGCCTGTGAGGAGGGCCGTTGTGGAAACCAGGTCCCTGAGGTCGGGGCGGTTCTGCAGGCGAGGCCCTCTGCTGAGGGAAGGACAGCGTCTGAGCCGCCTGGGCCCGGGCTGTGCTGGGCCCGCCTGGGCCTGGGCCTGGTCTGAGGCCATGGTCTGCTTGGTGCTTCAGGTGGACCTGCTCAGACAGAGCCTTGCTCACAGGCACCCTGAGCTTGAAATCAAGTCGGTCGACGGCTTCCAAGGCCGAGAGAAGGAGGCGGTGGTGCTGTCCTTCGTCAGATCCAACAGGAAAGGTACGGAGCGCTCGCCAGTCCCAGAAGTGAGTCACGCACGCGGAGGGCTGGGTTTCCCGGCCGTGCTGGTCCCTGGAGAGTGAGCATGGAGTGCAGACTGTCCTGCGTGAGCTCAGTGTGAGGAGAGACTGAGCTGGCGGGGGGGGGTGGGGACGGGGGGTGGCGGGGGGGCGAGGTGTGACGAGGCCTCTAACGGACCCGCCGGGGCCCAGCGTGCACAGCAGGGAGAACGGTGCCAGGGGTGGGAAAGGTGTTCCTGGCACAGGGTGCAGCATGGAGGCTTAGGGCCCGAGCATGTGGTTGGGGTGGGGGGCTGGACACCCCCAGGAGGTGGAGCCCCCTCAGGCTCAGAGCTCATCTTTTATTCTCGAGGCTGATTCAACCTCAGGGCACGGCATTGATGCCCATAGAGCTTGTGGAATTCCGTTTGGTAAGAAAGTTGGATCCAGAAACAGTGTTTTGGTTCATGGGCTTGGAAAAGCGTTTTCAGTGGAAGGTTGAAAACAGGTGGGAGGTGGCACAGCTGTGCTGGGAGAGAGAAGGTACTGGAATGGCCCTGCACTTCTCTCGTGCGTCAGCTGCAGCCCCGTCCACGCCCCCGGCTGTCACCGAGCTCTGGCTCGGGGAGGAGGAGTTGTACTTACTGAGAAATGAGTGACAGTCTGAGAGCCACCGCAATATTAGTCGGGTACCGTCTGCCATCCTGATGAGCTGTGGGGAGCAGCAGGGTCACACGGTGGGGCCTGAGGGCCTCGAGTCCATGGGAGGCGGAGCCGGGAGGCGGTCGGTGTGAGCCTGGAGCTGGTCCTTCGTCGGGGTGCCTGCTGCTGAGAGGGCAGGAGAGCCTGCTTCCTGTTCCTTAGGCTCAGATCTCGCCCGCTCACCCTGCCTCCTTACCAGGTGAAGTTGGTTTCCTTGCCGAGGACCGGCGGATCAACGTCGCCGTCACCCGCGCTCGGCGCCACGTGGCCATCGTCTGCGACTCTCGCACGGTCAGCAACCACGCCTTCCTGAAGACCCTGGTGGATTACTTCACGGAGCACGGGGAGGTGCGCACGGCCTTTGAGTATCTTGATGACATTGTCCCTGAAAACTATTCCTACGAGAGTTCCCAGGGCCACGGCCAGGCCGGTGCGAAGCCCCAAGGCTCAGCCGGGTCCGCCAGGAAGCCTGGAGGCCGGCGGCCCGAGGGAGCTCGGGAGGCCAGAGCGACCGCCAGGCTGGTCCAGAAGGCGCCGCCCGGGAAGCCCTTGGGCTCTGAGGCCCAGTCTCAGCCCAGCCTCAACGGAGGCAGCCCAGGGGGGCCGGGGAGCAGGGACAGTGCGGACCACTTCCGGGCCCTGATCGCCGAGTTTGTGGCCAGTGAGCAAGTGCAGCTGGAGTTCCCTGCTTCCCTGAACTCACACGACAGGATGCGCGTCCACCAGATAGCGGAAGAGCACGGGCTGAGGCACGACAGCTCCGGGGAAGGGAAGCACAGGTTCATCACCGTGAGCAAGAGGGCCCCGCCGGCCCCGCCGGCCACACCGGCCCCGTCGGCTCCACCAGTCCCGCCTGTCCCACCCGTCCCGGCAGGGACTGACAGCAAAGCCCCTCTCCATCCTGAGCCCCCCAGCCCCGTGCAGACGGAGCCCCCCGGGCGAGAGCCGAGCAGCGTGGACCTGAGGGCCGTGCACCTGGAGCGACTGCAGAGGGAGAGGGCCAGGCAGGAGCAGCGAGCCAAGGAGGGCACACGGGCCGCGGGCCCGGGGCTGCGGAAGTTACCAGAAAAGAAAAAGAAGAAAGATGCAAAAGGTGAGTCGGGTCAGCTAATGAGAGCACAGGCGTGGTGTCCCCTTAACGGGGCTGTTTGCCCACTTGAAGCGCACCTGCCGCCCTAAGAAAGAATCAGGACTTCCTCCTGGCGGGGCCTGGTTCTGCGTTTTGCACCTTATGTTTAATGGGCTTGGAGTGAGCCCAAGGGTGGCGACTGGTCACAGTGACCCTCGCATACCCGGAGGCTTGCGCAGGGCCTGGCAGAGGGGGTGCGCTCCCTGCAGGGAAGGGCAGACAGGGGCGGGAAGGGTCCCAGACCTCTGTCGTGGCGACAGTGCTCCTGACTCAGACCCGGGCTCGGCAGCAACTGGTTTCTAGCTCTGAGGACGGACACCGAGCACACATGAGCCTGCATTTGCTCGTTGCTCTGACCACGAGAGCAGGGAGCAGGGGCAGCTGCTCGTGATGCACCCGCCCCCCCCCCCCCACTGTCCGACCCTGTCCGACCCTGCTCTTCCCTGTTTGAGTGGCGCTGTTCTCCCCAGGACCTGCGGCCCTGGATCTGCCCTCCACGGAGGACTTCGACGCCCTGGTCTTGGCCGCCATGAAGGCTGATAACACTTGTGGCCTCGCCAAGTGCCGGGCCAGCGTCGTGACTCTGGGCCAGCTCTGCCCACACTGCAACCGCCGCTACTGCCTCAGCCACTGCCTGCCCGAGGTATGTGGGCCCCCTGGGCGTAGTTTCCTCCCCTCGGCCCAACCCTCTGACAGTCTCCCAGTGTGGGGCAGACACCCTCCACAGACACCCCCCAGCCAGCACCCCCTCGGCCCAGCATTGGGGTCATACGATGGAAAATAGTATTTCCCCAGAGGAGGCTATAACTCTGCTCTAGGCGCATTTTGCTGCATAAGCGCCGTGGGGTGGGCCTGAGCTCTTGTGTGTCACCCCATCAGGGAGGCTGCGGACCGGCCTGCGCTCACCTCCGCTCACCTCCGCTCGAGGGTGGTCCGGGCTGGGGCCAGGGCACAGGCAAAGGCAGGGAGCCTGGGGACGAAGGGTCCGTGTGCGGGAGAGGACGGAGCCCCTCCGAGGTCTCACGCTGGGGCTTCATGGTCCCCAAGCTCCAAGATGGGCAGAGCGGCGGGGCTTGTCCCCACTCACCTCGCACTGACTCTCGTGTACCCCCAGATCCATGGCTGTGGGGAGAGGGCCCGCGCCCACGCCCGGCAGAGAATCAGCCGGGAGGGAGTGCTGTACGCCGGCAGTGGGACCAAGGACCGGTCCCTGGACCCCGCCAAGAGGGCCCAGCTGCAGAGGAGCCTGGATAAGAAGCTGGGCGAGCTGAGCAGCCAGAGGAGGAGCAAAAGGAGGGAGAAGGAGATGTGAGCGGCCCTCACACCCGCCGGCCTTGTCTTTGCAAATGCGGGTGGGGCAAGCGGCCGTCCCTGGTGCTTTCTGTGCCTTGTAGCTGCTCCGGTGACGTGACCAGGGCTGCATGAGCGAGCGAGCGAGGGGCCTCTGGGAGGGGGTGGGTCCTCGGGCCCAGCGTGCCCTGCCTTGCACTGGGGTGGGGGCGGGCTGCAGTGGCTGTTCCCTGGACCTTCCTGGGAGAGAGCCGCCCCAGGTCTCAGCTTTGCTGGCACCAGGGCCCCGCGGGGCTCTCCGAGGTCCCTCGCCAACTGCTTTAAGAGAACCTCAGATGGATGTATTATTTCAGCTGCAGAGTTTTATTTGTTTCAGAGGAGTATAAGTTATTTAAGAATTAAAGCTATGTGCACACGGCCCACAGTAGGTCATGGCATTCCTTCCCGTCTTGCTCACTTTCCTGAGGTTGAAGGTGCGGGGTGAGCGACGTTTGCCGTTTGCTCTAAACTCTCAGGCCATGTGTGGGGTCGTTTTGGGGCGGTCCTTGTCCTGTTAGCAGGTGACGGAGAAACCACTTCCTGTTCTGCTTGACTGTCCCCGCCCCCCAGGGAAGGTCTGTAACCTGGGGAGGAGGCCAGGGCGGGCCTTTTCCCCGGGGGCTGAGCTGGGTCAGAGAGGCAGCCTGTCTGGGGCCTGGGGGTTGCCCTGCGTGCGTCACAGCTCTGCCTCCCCCTCACCTGCACGGCCCAGTCTCACTTTTGGGATCCATGGCCTCTGTGAGGCTCAGTCTCCTGACCAGGCATCAGGGCCTCCGTGTCTCAGGCCGTGTCCCTCAGGAGCCTGTCTGTCCTGCACAGTTATGTGTCCTCCACGCCGCCTGACACTTGGACCACTTTGCTTTCACCAGTGCTGGGCCGCCCTCTCTCGGGCACCCCGTCCTCCTGCCCAGACCCGATGCCCTCTTTGCACCCCATGGCCCCCTCTCCTCCCCCTGCGTACATGCCTCCTCTCACCCCCATCAAGTGTCTAGGACTAGACTGTTTGGGAGGGGACGGGGCAGGGACCCCTGTATTTAAGTACCACGCCATCCGTCCGATGACGCGTGAGCAGAGAGCCTGCCCACATGCGTTTGAGAGGTTTGACATCACGGTTGCAGGGTGCACGGGCAGCCGTTGTGCCTGCTGAGGGCGCTTGCTTTATCTTCCGTCCGTGTGATGACAAACTCTGATGCCCTGGCCACAGGGAGGCTGGGCTGTGTGTCCTTGGCCGGATCAGAGACCCACACCCGTCTGGCCACAGCAAGGCCAGGTTCAGGGCTGGGCCAGAATCCAAAAGGGCCCACCAGGGTTCCACCCTGCCACCCGCTCTTCCTCCACTGCGGGAGCCTGTCTGCAGGAGAGAGGAGGCCAACGCAGAAACAGCCAACAATGCGGTGGGGGGTAACCTGATCGCATTGCTGAGCACCTGGATCCAGCCACACCTGACCCCCACCCCATTCTTCCCAGTGTCCTGAACAAATTCCCTTTTTCAGCTGGAGAAAGTCTGCCTTGGGTTTCTGTCTCTGCAGCGAAAGGGTCCTTGCTGGTCCAGTTGTGCCCACATCTGTAGATGTCAGTGTACCCCGTCCCAGCATGGCGGGCGGGGCCAAATCAGTGTTAGAGAAACATCAAGACCTGCGCCTTCATCCACATGTTCTTCCCACGGGCCATTCCGCCAGGAAGAGCATGGGCGGGGCTGATGGAAGGTCCAGAAATGGAGGACCCCGAGTCCGAATGCTGGGCCCTCGAACGAACTCGGCTTCAGCAGGTCCCTTCCCCTCCCACCTGCCTGCTCCTCTGCACGGGGACGGGAACAGCCTCGCCAGCTGTGCTGAGAAGTCCCCGCGGTGAGCAGCTGGCAGTGTTGTGTGTTGGCCTGGGTCGGGTTAGCGGGCTCCTCGGGGTACCTGGTGCCGGGTTTGCCCACCTGCCCCCGCACGGAGCATTCGCCCCTCCACCACTGCCCTCCACTCCAGCCAGGACTGACGCATCGTTAAAATGTCAGCGTTGACGATCGCAATGCAAAAAGTTTCCATGTCTCATTCAGAGAGACCTTGTTAGGAAAATGTTTGTAGCTGGTTGCTTGAAAAATGTCTCCCGTTGGCCTGGACAGGGAGCCTAAAAAAAAGGAAAAAACACCCAAGCCAAACATCTTCCCAGCCAGCGAGGGTGACCGAGGGTGACCACCGGCGACCTGCAGGGGCAGCGGAGCCGGCGGAGGCTTCCCGTCAGCGGGCGTGCC
Source organism: Myotis lucifugus (assembly GCF_000147115.1). Lineage (NCBI taxonomy): Eukaryota > Metazoa > Chordata > Mammalia > Chiroptera > Vespertilionidae > Myotis > Myotis lucifugus. Next base: position 120,519 of record NW_005872057.1, read on the forward strand.
TCCTGTCCCTTGGGGGGCACCCGGGAGCGGGCCCTGCTGGTTCCTTCTTTTGGGGTGGGGGCCACAGGCACAGGATGGAGCCCTGGTTTGGGAGCCTGTCAGCCCTGGGGTTCATTCCCAGATGTAGCTCGTACAGCCTTCGTGGCCTTGTTCTCAGTCTCCCCATCTGTAAAACAGGGAGATCACAGGGCCGGTCTCGGGATGGCTGTGAAGATGAAATGCCTGACACATCACAGAGCCCTGAAATAGCGCCTCCGTGCTCAAAAACCGTCCGCAAGGTTGCAGTGGCGACGGAAGGAGCACGCGTGGCTCCTCGCATGGGTTTAGCGAACAGCCTTTGCTGCTCAAGGCCAAGGCCGGCGCGAGGGCCCCAGGAGCCGGGCAGCTGCCTGCAGAAGCGGCCGGTTCGGGAGTCCTGCCCGTGGTGTGGGCACGGGCTTCCCCCTGAGCAGAGTTTGTCCTCACCACCTGCCCGTGGGCGGAGGTCGGCAGCCGGCCTGGCTGCTCTGTGTTTACCTGGGTTTGTTTGGAGCGTTACCCAGAGGGACTTGTGGGCCGATGGGCACCACGCTGCTTGGGGACGTTTTTGGGCAGAGCTATAGCGTGGCACTTAAAAGGAACTGCGCTCTGTGCCAGGAGCGTTGCAAAAGCTGCGGCCTTATTTGGTCTGGAAACTTCTTTGCTTGGAGGAGAAGCGGAGGGAGTGAGCAGGCTTCTCCTCTGGGCGGGCAGAGTCTGAACGCTGCCAGGAAGGGTCGCCCGTTTGTGAACTCCCCTGTCGATTCTCTGGTGTTGGCTGCCTGCCTTCTTCGCAGCGGTTTCCCCCTTTTCCTCCGCAGCCCCCCAGCTCTCTCTTCCACCCTCTTGTGCAACCCACAGAGGTGTGATGACCATGCCGCGAACCTCACCACGGCCTGTGTGCGGCCCTGGATGTAGGAAACGTCCGGGATGTGCAGACTCGCCCACACAGCCCCTGGGCCCCTGCGCAGATGGTGGCGTTTTCTCCCTCTTCCCTCTGCCAAGAGTTGCCGTTTACTTACACGTTTTTCACTAGAGCTGTTGTTTTTACATCGAGAGTGGGTTTTGGACTCTGTCGTGTGCTTTTTCTGAGCCTGTTGGGATGGCCACGTGGGGTTTTGTCCATTATTAAGGTGGAATATCGTCAATTGATTGTTGAATGTCAAACCAGCCTTGAATTCCTGGGATACATCCCACTTGGTCTCGGTGTGTCGTTTTCATTTACGTTGTTGATGGGGGTGTTCAGAAATATCTGGAAACCCCTGTTTTGGGGTGTGCTCCCAATCCGAGGTGAATCTCTCTATGGGGCGGCCATACTTAGATTCTTTTCGTGAAACGAGGTAGAGCTCTCAGGGCCCAGAGAAGCAGAAACCCACCAAAGGGCTTCTCACGCCCCTTCATTTCCTATTAAACACGTGCCCGCACCATTCGATTGTCATGTCACTCAACCGAGTGGTCAGCCCCAGGGAGGAAGACTTTAGCCGTCGGGTGGTCCTGGCCCGAGCTGGCCCTGCTTGCCTCTGCGGGTGCACAGAGCAGGCCCTGCGTGAGGCTATGCAGTTGGGCTTTTTGGGGGTGAGTTGGGGCTGCAGGACCCCTGTGCCCTGCCCAGCACGTCACTCGGAGGGAGGGCTCCCGGCCTCTGATTTGTGCAGAGATGCTGCCCAGGCAGCTGGGGCCCTGGATGGATGGAAGGAAGTTGTGGGCAGGGCTGGGGGCGCCCAGGGTAGATCACACAGCCCAGTGATGGGGAAATTTCTGGTGTGTCATCTTTAGCAAATGAAGGAGTGTCTTGGTGCCCCGGTTCCATGTACACCCTGTCCTCAGGTCGAGAGGACGGAGTGTGCAGCTTGCTGGTGCCGTCTCCTCCCGCCGATTCAGGCGGCCAGGGCCCAGCAAGTCCCCCAGAATTCCGGCTCTCTCTCCGGGTGAACTGGGTGGGCGCCCTAAAGCGGGAGCCTGCGGGACTCTGAGCTGGGGTGAACCTGTGCTGGGTCCCCAGGCACAGCATGCTCAGGACCAGGGGGAGGCACAGGCCCCACTGGGGGTGCCCCGGCCCCCACCAGGGAGGGGCAGCTGGTGTGCAGGAGGCACAGAATGGAGACTGCTGGTGAGGATGACAATGCAGGTCTTGCTTAGAGACACAGCACCCCATCCACACGTGACCCTCGGCTGTGATACCAAAAACCGAAAATG
>NW_005872058.1:0-28606 GCF_000147115.1 Myotis lucifugus
AAATCACTTGGGATAATATTTAGAATTACATATATCCTGGCACTAAACCAGATCTGATTAACAATTTCCAGTGTCTGATAAACAGGGATTGATAGTAGAGGAATGGGTTGAAGACATTGAACAATGCCTGGGAATATATATTCTTAGTTTCTTGAGTAAACTAAAAAATGATTAGGTCAATTGTAAATATGAAATTTTTATTTTATAAAGCTCATTCTGATGAAAATGTGTACAGTTTATGGAGAAGTGAATGGAGTACCTTTAACCAATTACAAGGCTATTGCAAATACACAGCTGAATCATAGTGAATAATTGATATTGTACAATACACTTATTTACTGCAGTCATAACTGAAATAAGGAAATAGCAAATATATTGATGTTAAAATAGCAAACAACAGGGCATGATACACAGTTAGTTTGGGAGGAAGATAAACATTTTAAACATAACTTGTAGGTAAAATGTTAATTACATTATGTTGGGAAAGAAAGTCTCACATACACATCTTTGGGCATTGCACTTAGCCACATAAGAATGAACCTTGAGCCCAGCTGGCTTGGCTTAGTGGTTGAGCATCGACCTATGAACCAGGAGGTCACAGTTCAATTCTCGGTCAGGGCAAATGCCCAGATTTCGGGCTCAATCCCCAGTGTGGGGCATGCAGGAGGCAGCCAATCAATGATTCACTTTCATCATTGATGTTTCTATCTCTCTTCCTCTCCCTTCCTCTCTGAAATCAATAAAAATATATTTTTAAAAAAAGAAGAAGAAAGAATGAGCCTTGAGCCTGGATCATATTCTCACCAAGAGAAGCAGAGCCCAAACAGCCTGTGCCAGGCTATTGCCTTATATGGGAATACATTTCTCTGTTCCAGTCAGAAGGATAAGGCTGAGGCCAGATGCTCTGTTTATGAGAGCTTTTAGGAAAGTCCAAAGCATGAGACTAGAAAGGCTGTTTGTATGGAAAAGCTACTGGAAATGGCTTGGGTGGGGCTCACAAGTTGGGTGGGATGCGGTCTCAGAGAACCACCAGGGTGAGGCTACAGTGTTAGCCAGGTTGATGGAGACTCAGATGCGGTGCCTGTTTGCTGGCTCTCTGGGGAAGAGCTCAGTAAAGGAACAACGGCCTCTGCCAGCACTTCTGCCTGGGAGAAAGCTGCCCCTCCAACTTTTGCCCCGATGCCAGACAATTTAGTCCCTCACTGAATGTCCCTGGTGCCGTTCAAGCTGCTGCCCCAGAGCTGGAGCTCAGAGCAAGTGAGTCCCAGTAATTCAGTTCAGTCCCTGAAACACCTGGGACTCCAGCAGCCTTTTGTCTCACTCAGCCACAATCTCTGCAGGTTTTCACAGCCAAAAGTCCTGTGGACTTTTCTTCTTGGCACTGGAACCCTGGGCTGGGTGCCTGGTGTGGGGATGGGACCTTTTGCTCTTTCGGGGGGGACCGCCACAGCTGACATATGCCTCCCAATTTTTTTTCACCTCTTCAGTGTTGGACAAGCCTCTTCAGTGTCTCCTCCCCTCTCCTACCAGTCCCAATGCGGCTCCTTTTTTACATTCTTAGTTACAGGATTTCTGTCCAGCTAGATTTCAGGCAGTTCTGAAGGATGGTTGTTTTGTAATTTTGATGTGGTTGTGGGAGGAATCAAGTACCACATTTACCTGTGCCACCATCTTGTGCAGATCTACTCGTTAAATTTGTTGAGAAAGCTCCATACTACTGTTTTCCATAGCAGCTGTATGATTTTGCATTCCCACCAACAGTGTACAAAAGTTTCAATTTCTGGACATTCTCTCTAGCACTTGTTATCTTATTTTGTTGTTGTTTTATAATAGCCATCCTAGCAGGCGTGAGGTGATATCTCATTGTAATTTTCTTTTTTTTCCCCTGACAATTAATGACATTGAGAAACTTTTGGCCATTTGTATATCTTCTTTGGAGAAATGTGTACTCAAGTCCTTTGTTCATTTTTTAAATGTGTTTATTTGTTGTTGTTGTTGTTGTTTTCAATTGAGTGTAAGGTGTTTTTTGATATATTTTGAATTTTAGCTTCTTATCATACATATACATGGCTACTGAATATTTTTTTCTCAATCCGTAAGTTGCCTTTTCACTGCATTATTTTATTTGCTCTGCAGCAGCATTGATGTAGTGCCACTAATCTATTTTGTTCTTTTGTTTTCTGTGCAGTTGGTGTCATAATGGAAGGATTGTTTTTTGTTTGTTTGTTCGTTTTTTAAAAATATATTTTTTTATTGATTTCAGAGAGGAAGGGAGAGGGAGAAGGAGATAGAAACATCAATGATGAGAGAGAATCATTGATTGGCTACCTCCTGCACTCCCCCTCATGGGGGTCGAGCCTGCAACCTGGGCATGTACCCCTGATTGGAATTGAACCTGGTACTCTTCAGTCCATGGGCCCACGCTCTATCCACTGAGAAAACCAGCTAGGGCGAGAATTCAGTTTTTAAGATGCCTAAAATAAACATGCTATGCATCTTGGAAGTAATGTATTTAACCTCTAAGAAGAAGCACAATAATCACTAGAAATTATGAAATAGAGAACATGGCTAGGAGTGGAGGTTTGTCTGGAAATATTTGTGAGAGAATGGTGCGTGTGTGTGTGTGTGTGTGTGTGTGTGTGTAAGTAAGTGTTATATGTGTGTAATTATCTGGGTGTTCAGACAAATTACTAACTTCTTTGGTTCTAACAAAGAATGTGATAGAAGTACGAAAATATGAAGATCAAAGTTCTACCAGTTCAATTTTCTAATTAAATTTGGAAAGGAATACTAACAGCCCATTTCTTTCCTTATATGAACTGAGCAAGAAAATATGAAAAACAAAAATCCCACCTGAAAAGAGAGAAAATTAATCATTAAGAGCTGTAATTGCAAAAAGGTTTAAATGTTAATGGATTTGATAAAATATTTATGAATCATATTCAAAAGGCATACAGATTAAGATTAGAGGTCACATAAGCCAAGTAACTAATTAAGAAATATCACCATAGAATAAATTATATAATGTGTCAAATATTTTTTAATATGAAAATAATCCCACACAGGAAGTATGTGATTTAGGTTATAAGTAACTATTATTATATTTATATAATTTATATATCTTTATATAACCTATCTACTAAAAAATAAAAAGGAGGTGGATAGTTCGTTGACTTTTTTAATTAAAAAAATCTTCAATTTGAAAGGAATTCAGAGATTTAAGAAAAGAAACATGAATTAAAACATATGAATGAAGAGATAAATACAGTTCCTAAGTCAAAATGTCTAGAAACATAATTTAAAAATTAAGTTTATTGAGATAAAAACATGTCTTCTTTTCCTATTATTCCTCCTTTTTTCTTTTTCTTTTTTTAAAAATATATTTTATTGATTTTTTCACAGAGAGAAAGAGAGAGGGATAGAGAGTTAGAAACATCGATGAAAGAGAAACTTAGATCAGCTGCCTCCTGCACACCTCCTACTGGGGATGTGCCTGCAACCAAGGTACAGGCCCTTGACCGGAATCGAACCCAGGACCTCTCAGACTGATGCTCTATCTACTGAGCCAAACCAGATAGGGCCCTCCTTTTTTCTTTTTTGAATATAAATTTGGGGCCTGGGTTTATATATTTAGCTTTATATCCTGAGATTTTATTCGGTGCCACAACACATTCAAGAATTGCCAGGCCCTTCCAATTTTAATCTAAAAAACATGTGTAAAATCAAATTTGTGTTCTCATTTGTCATTTTTTATGAACCCCAAAAGTAGATGAATTAGACATTGGGGGTAAAATACATATTTCAAATAGATAAATAATTTACACATTTTGATTTGATTTAGAAAATATGATTACTTCATATCTATAACTAAAGGCCCGGTGCATGAAATTCATGCACAGAGGATGGGGCCCCTCAGCTAGGCCTGCGTCCTCTTGCAATCCAGGACCCCTCAGGGGATGTCGGGCATAAACCAGCAGTCTGACATCCCTCTCACAATCCAGGATGCTGCATGCACCGATGACCATACTTTTCATACAGGTGAAAGGCATCTTGCTGTTGTATGGGCAGCTACATTTTTTTTTGCCCTGATTATAAAAAGTAGTACATGACATGATCCTTCTGAGGCAGTAGTAGCATTTTCTCCATCGTATGGGTGGAAAACCTGAAGCAGAGAGAAGTTAAGTAATTGACTTTGTCACATAGTTATGAGTGTCAGAATCAGGGCTGACCACAAAATGTGCAAGCCAGAGTCCATTCATGTCATCACTGCATCATCCTGTTTCTTTTTGTGGTAGAGTATCCTTGCCAGGTTTTAACTTTTAAAACTAAAAGAGTTTTTCCAATATATAGGGTAAAGTCCCTAGGCCTGGCCGGCGATCAGGGCCATCTTTGGGGTGACTGGCAGTGGGGCGATTGGGGAGCCCCCGCTGGCACCAGCCTTGGCTGGTGGCCTGGCGCCACCTGCTAGCCGGCCTGGCCCCCCCATCACTGCCACTGGTCACCTCCTTCTCAGCAGGCAGATGCTCAACGCAGGAGCTGCCCCTGACTGGTGGTCAGTGCACATCATAGCGACCAGTCATTCCGCTGGTCATTCTGCTGTTCGGTCAATTTGCATATTAGGGTTTTATTATATAGGATTATTAGTTTAACACTATCCTTTTTTCTTTAGTAATTTAAATAATTTTTTGCCAGTTTAAAGTCATTCCAAATCAAAGAGTTCAAATTATTGTTTTTTTCAATTCTACTGTGTAGGTTTGAATAATTTTTCAATAAATTAACTTATAGATTGTTATCCTGTAGTCTATAATATTTTATAGACAATTTTAAAGATGTTATTTAACTTTTTTATTTCTGCTTTTTAAAAAATATTTGTCTGTATGCTTTGTATGCTGATTCAGATACACATTGTTCATTTATAGTCACTTCCCTTTTTTATTTCTCAGCATTAGCTATGCATGCCTGCCTACAGATAAAATGTTTTTTTAAATAATGATGATTATGTCAATTATTTAGCTGGAGATACTTAAACGACATCACATCAGGAGACACATTCAGCAACACAGTTATATCAGTTACAATTGTAAAAATTTAAAATTATTTAAAACCAACTAAAAAGTAACTTAGCCAATAAAATGGTCATTATCTCAAATAACAAGTTGCATGGAAATAGGATCAATTCAAGGAGGGTGTTTTAGAGGCATAGCATCATCTCTGCAACCAATTTTTTTTCACCAGTTTTCTGGGCAATCCTCAAAACGTTCATAGATTAGATTTTTAGTATTGTACCATGTTTATTCTCAGCATAAAAGGTGAAAATATAAAAATATCCAAAATGAGAAGAGAAATATTCTTGGTGTGTAGTACTTTTTATTGGCAGGGAAATAAATAATCTCCCAGAACCTTCCCAGAAGATTTTTTTTTTTTAGTTCTCATCAACCAGAATTGGGTCATTTCTACTGGAACAAACAAAAAATAACAAGGGAATAAGATAATCACTGATTCCCTGAACAAATTATGTTGTATCCTTGAAGCTAGAAGTCTTGCTCTCCAAACACATGGCCACTGATGAGGAATTTTCAAACAAACTTGGAGCTATGTCAGTAAGGAGAGAAGGGAGGGATAGAAAAGGAAAGCAACCATATTGAGCCATTAAAAAATAAATTCTCTATTTTAAAAAAGGGAGAGCTATTTTGGTGTGAGTGATCTAGCTCAGTTTGGCAGTTATCCCAGTTAACTTGCCTTTTACAGTCCAGGAGACATTTTCCAATCACAGTTAATGGAGGTGCAGTGTGACATTTGGGGCCAATTTTTCACATCTTTATGCCCACTGAGTTCTATATTAGAGTAAATGGTATAGCTTCCTATGTCCTTACCAAACCTAGAATTGGAAGCTTAATCACATTCATTTCCTAGCTATGCATATCGGAGAGAATGAGAAGCTGAAAGGTCTTTCATAAAGGAGATAACCTGTTGAAATCACCTCGCTGTATGATGGCAGAAAACAAACTACAACAACAACAAAGATAAACCCGTGGACACATAGAAATGTTGACAAGTTGAAATCATATTCTTATCAGTTTCACCAGTCAAATCTGACACTTCTCTTTGTGAAGAATCTCAGAGGAAGCAGATTGGTGAGTGGTACCAAAAAACATGATTAGAGTGTTTCCCCATCCTGGGTAGTGAGGTAGAAGCTCTTTATGTAAACACTAGAAGAAAGTGGTACACTTCATCATTATAAATGCTCTTAGCTTTGAATTGCTGTTGTCAACCAGATACTTAAAATTAATTTCTTCTTGCTTCTATTCTATCTTCCATTTTGCCAATTGTTTTTCTATTTTTCTTTTCACTTATGATTATGTTTTTTTAAATATATTTTTATTGATTTCAGAGAGGAAGAAAGAGGGAGAGAGAGAGAGAGAAACATCAATGATGAGAGAGAATCATTGATTGGCTGCATCCTGCACACCCCCCACTGGGGATTGAGCTGCAATCCGGGCATGTGCCCTTGACCAGAATCAAATCTGGGACCCTTTAGTCTGCAGGCTGATGCTCTATCCACCGAGCCAAAGCGGCTAGGCCTTATGATTACTTTTTGTAAAGTGTTTTTAAACTATAAATTAAGTGTACAATTTTATGTCTTGATTTATGTCTAAAACCGTAAAATTAGCCCTGGCTGGTTTGGCTCAGCGGATAGAGCGTCGGCCTGCAGACTCAAGGGTCCCAGGTTCGATTCCCGTCAAGGGCATGTACCTGGGTTGTGGGCACATCCCCAGTAGGGGGCGTGCAAGAGGCAGCTGAATCGATGTTTCTCTCTCATTGATGTTTCTAACTCGCTATCCTTCTCCCTTCCTCTCTGTAAAAAAATCAATAAAATATATAAAAAAAATTATTACCACAATCAAGGTAACATACACTTATTATTCCCCAAAGCTAGGATTTATGTTTGATATTCTCTATTGTCATGTCTCAACAATGTCATTTGTTCTCTACCCTAAGTAGAGTACCTAAACCCACTAATGTTTCTTAAATGTTTCTTCAAGTTGTATTGAGTTTCAAAACCCTTCTACAAGGGTTATCAACCCAGTATGCAGCCGTCATTCACTAAGTATGCATTAAATAAAGATATTTGATTCTTAAGTTTAGTAGTTATCTTATATAATAAAAGCCTAATATGCTAAGTGTCCAGTTGTCTGGTTGTCCATTCAACCAATCAAAGTGTAATATGCTAATGATATGCTAAGGCCACTCAACTGCTCACTAGACATGTACTGACCTCCTGGGGGCCGACCAGTTGCTATGACATGCACTGACCACCAGGGGGCAGATGCTCTGACCCATAGGTTAGCTTGTTGCTGGGATCCGGCCTATTGGGACTGGGTGAGACAGGCTAGACATGCCCTGGAGCCCTCCCATGGTCCCTCCCTGGCTGTCCAACCTCCCGTGTCCCTCCCTGGCCCCGATCATGCACTGGTGGGGTCCCTGCACCCTCTCATAATCCAGGATCCCTCAGGGATGTCGGAGAGCCAGTTTTGGCCCAATCCCCGCAGGCCAGGCTGAGGGACCCCACTGGTGCACAAATTCATGCACCGGGCCTCTGGTGTTCCATAAAATCACCATGAGCACTAAATTAGCAAAAAATCAAACTTTTGCTCCTGGAAAATAAGTACATATATGGGTACATGCATGCCTCATAAATTATAATCTAAAATCATTAAAACAACTCATAACTGTAGAGCCTGTTTTCTTTTTTAAACAGAGAAACATGATTCAGAATTAAGTGACTTGCATGATATCACACGACTAACAGGTGCCAGAGTTGTTTTATAAATCCTGTGCATCTGCCCTAAGCCAAAGCTTTTGCACTAAGCTACACTGCTGTATGCCCTCTCCAATTTTTAGCATCTGTATACAAAAGTGGAAACCAGAAAGCAGAGCATGGCCTTGTTTAACCTCGGATGGGCACTCGTGCATTAAGTGATTAAAATCTTTTTGTGCTCTGTGCATGTGTGCAAATGACTACCAAAGCACAATGAATAATGATTTTTAGGTTACAAATAAATATCACAGTGAGTAGACAAACATGGAATTCACCCAATGATGGTATTAGACTTGATTTAGGGGTTTATGACTTGGCCACTAATAAAAACTATGTTTCAAAGGAAATGCCCCAATCTATGGCATCAGTGCTTTTTAGATAACTCTGCTCTTTTATTCTTTATTCCCCAGAATGATTAAATAGAATCTCATAGTATATTACAGCCATATATATATATATATATATATATATATATATATATATATATAGTGTGTGTGTGTGTGTGTGTGTGTGTGTGTGCGTGCGTGTATAGTGGATTTTCTTTGTTATTCCTCATCCAAGGATATTTTTTGCATTGTTTGTTTTTTGTGTTTTTTTTTGGTTTTTTTTTTTAGAAAGAATGGAAGAGAGGGAAGGAGAGAGAGAAATATCGATGTGAGAGAGACTCATGAATTGGTTTCTCCCACATTTGCCCCAACCAGGGCCAGGGATCAAACCCACAAACCAGGTAGGTGCCCTTGACTGGAAATCAAACTCCTGACCCTTGGTGACCGAGCTGGTGCTCTAACCACTGAGCACATATGCCAGCAAGCAGCTATTCACATTCAACATGAGTTTGTCAGACCCTTAATAGACTATGATTGACATTGAGATCAGACACATTGCTAAGCAGAGTCTCTAGGTTAGTTCCTGAATTTTCTCATTATCATAACTACAAATTAAATCCATGGATTCTAGAAGATGATGCTCAAGATCATGATGATGATGGTGATATTTTTAGAGCACAACAAATTAAATATTTATTACATGCTAGAATAGAAGCAATTGTCTTTTAGGTTATTTTTAAAAATTAAGAAATGCTTTGAAATTAAACTAACTATATATGACCATATGCTCATTAATGCAGATACTTTTTTAGTCAATACCTTTTATTAAATGTTCACCAGCAGAAAGGAATGGAATTAATGAGTCCATGCTAACAAATTGAAAGAAATTTTAGTCCGGCTGGAATGGCTCAGTGGTTGAGCATCAACCCATAAACCAGGAGGTCATGTTTTGAATATATAAATATATTAAAAATAAATTTTATTAATATTTCAGATCTAAATAGAGTTGTGAGAGAAAACAATTAATCACTGTTATAAAATCATGTTTTTTAAAAAAAAATATTTTATTGATTTCAGAGAGAAAGGAAGAGGGAGCAAGAGATAGAAAGATCAATGGTGAGAGAGAATCATTGATCTACTGCTTACTGCAGGCCTCACACTAGGGATTGAGCCCACAGCTGGACATATACCTTGACCAGGAATTGAACCATGACCTCCTGGTTCATAGGTGGAAGCTCAACCACTGACCATGCCAGCTGGGCAAAATTTTCATATTTTTATATAAATTGATCCACTCATTGATAGAAAAAATTTTTGATATAAATTATCATATGATTTAAAAAATTTCATCAGAAAAGTCATGGGATAACTCTATCTCAAAATAAATTGTAGGAGAAAATAACTAAATTAATACATTATATGTCACTGTGTGATGGGAAAAAGAAAAACACATAATTATCTCAACTGATACAGAAAAAGCATTTGACAAAACCCAACACTATTTCATGATAAAAACAATCAGAAAACTAGGAATATAGGTAAGCTCTTTAACATGGTAAAGTTATTTATGAAAAACTAAAAGCTAAGAACATATTTAATGGCAAAGCCTGAAAGCTTTCACACAAATATTATGAAAAAGAATGCTATTAAACCCCTGCTATTCAAAATTGTACTGAAAGTTCTAAAATTTTTAGAGAAGACAAAGGGGTAAATTTTCATGACTTGCTTTTGGCAATGAATTACATATGACATCAAAAACATAGGCAAAAAAGAAAAAAATACAGAAATTGGGCTTCATCAAAATGAAAGACATTTGTATATCCAGGACATTATTAAGAAAGAAAAAGGACAACATACACAATGTAAATTATGTATCCACTAAGAATATATAATGAGCTTTTAAAACTCAACAATAAAAATGTTGAACAACTACATCAAAAATGAGAAAATACACACTTCTCCAAAGTGGACATACAGATGGCCCAGAGGCATATGAAAAATTATCAAAGTCACTACTCATCAGATATGAAAATTAAAATGACAATGAGGTATCACCTCACACTTGTCAGAAGGACTATCATCAACAAATCAACAAATGACAAGTGCTGGTAAGGACATGGAGACCAGGGAACCTTAATACACTGCTTGTGGGAATGCAGGCCAGGTCAACCACTAAGGAAAATAGTATGGTGATTCCTCAAAAAATTAAATACGGAACTTCCATTTGACCCAGTGATCCTACTTCTAGGAATATATCCTAAGGAACCCGAAACACCAATCAGAAAGCATATATGCATCACTATGTTCATAGCAGCATAATTTATAATAGTTAAGATCTGGAAACAGCCTAAGTGTCCATCAGTAGTTGAGTGAATAAAAAAAAAGCTGTGGTACATTTACACCATGCAATACTATGCAGCTGTTAAAAAAGAAAGATCCTTTGAGACAGAATGGAGGGACCTGGAGAGTATTATGCTAAGTGAAATAAGCCAGTCAGAGAAAAATAACTATCACATGATCTCACTCATATGTGAAATCTAATAAAAAATAAACTAGCCGAAACTGGTTTGGCTCAGTGGATAGAGTGTTGGCCTGTGGACTGAAGGGTCCCAGGTTCGATTCCGGTCAAGGGCATGTACCTGGGTTGCGGGCACATCCCCAGTGGGTGATGTGCGGGAGGCAGCTGATCGATGTTTCTCTCTCATCGATGTTTCTAGCTCTCTGTCTCTCTCCCTTCCTCTCTGTAAAAAATCAATAAAAATATATTAAAAAAAGATATATTAAAAAAAATAAACTAAAGAACAAAATACATTCAGAGACATAGAAGCATGGAAAAGACTGATAAGATATACACAAATTTTGAACAAGTAAGTACATGGAAAGATGCTCAATCATATTAATCATTAAGCCAATGCAAACCAAAACCATAATGAGATACCACTTCACACCCATTAGGATGGTATAATTTAATAAAAATAAAATAGTAAGTGCTAGTGAGTATGTGAAAAAAAATGGATTATCCCTACATTACTGGTGGAAATGTAACATGTTTTTCTTATGGCAAGCAACAGTTTTTACCTTTAGTAAGGACTTTGAGAATAGAGCTAAAAGAGTCTTAATAACAAAACCACTATTCCCATGCACTTCTGGAAGACAAGAGGGAAGAGGTACTGTTATGAACATTTTAGGGGCACTATGTGTGCTGAAAGTTTACTCTCTCCCTCTATATATTGGAAAGGTCTGTGTTTCATTGTTGCCTTTTGTAAAAGGAATTCTTCAGGAAAATTATTTGGGAAAATTAAGGTTGCCTAGAAGTACCATCAGTAGATGAGTTGGTAAAAAGCTATGGTATATTTATACAATGAAATACTACTTGGCCATAAAAAAGGAAATCTTACCTTTTGCAACAGCATGGGTGGACCAGGAGATTCTTATGCTAAGTGAAATAAGCCAAAGAGAGACAGACAAATACCATATGATTTCACTAATATGTGGAAGCTAATGAACAAAATAATCTAACAAACAATAAAAACAGAATCATAGATACAGAAAACAGACAGACATCTGTCAGAGGGAAGGGGGTTGGAAGGCTGGGTGAAAAAGGCAAAGACATTAAGAAAAAACAACAACACAATACACAGACACTGACAACAATATGGTGATTTCCAGAGGGGAAAAGGGGTTGGGGGAGTGGAATAGGGCAAAGGATAGATAAATGGCAGTGGAAAGTGACTTTACCTTATTAGTGAGTGAGCAATGCAGTATACAGATGATGTGTTATTTATTGAGTTGTATACTTAAACTGTATGGTTTCATTAACCAGTGTAACTCCAAAAAATTAAATAAAAAAGAGTTTTGTTTATTAATGTTGCCCAAAACTTCTATTATTATTATACTGTCAAAAAAAGCTAGCATTTTACCAAAATTTAAAAAAAAAATTAATTCACTTCTGATCATGTATCTTTGAAATAAGGCAATGACAACTAGAGTAACAGGGAAAAATTTAATTATTAGATGATGTCTCTTTTTTTGCAGTAAGAACACAACATGAGAACACAAATATGTCAGTACATAATACAGTGTTAAATACAGGCACAATATTGCACAGCAGATCGCTAGAACTTACTCATCATACACAGCTGAAACTTTAAGTTGAATAGAACTCCCTATTTTTCTCTCCCCCAGCTTCAGCAATCACCACTTGACTCTGTGTCTCTATAGTCTGACTATTTTCAAAAACGTATATAAGTGAAATTAAATAGTATTTGTCCTTCTGTGACTTCCATGTTTCATTTAGTATACTGTCCACTAGATTTATTCATATTTTTGCATTAGGCAGCATTGAGCTCTTTTTTTCAAGGCTGAATAACATTTCATTGCATGTATATACCACTTTTTCTTTTTAGTCGTATTAAGATATAATTGACATGATGTTATGTTAAGCTTAATAATTTTATATATGTATATATGTATATATTGTAAAATGATTGTCATGATAAATTTATGTTTGTGTGTACCTTACATAGATTAAAGTGTATATTCTTGTTATGAAAACTTTTAAGATTTACTCTTAAGCAACTTGCAAATATACAATACAGTATTGTTTATTATAGTCACCATGCTGTACAGTACAGCCTCAGAACTTATTTATCTTATAACTAGAAGTTTGCACCTTTTACAATATTCCCACATGTTGTACCCCCTTCTCCCCCTGACAACTACCAGTTAATTTTGTTTCTATGAGTTGGTTGGGGTTTTTTTAGATTCCACATATACATAATGTATTACTGTCTGGTGTACTTCACTTAGCATAGTGTCCTCAAGGTTCATCCCTGTTGTCACAAATGGCAGATTTCCTTCCTTTTTATGGCTGAACTAGAGACCCGATGCATGAAATTCATGCATGGGTAGGGTCCCTAAGCCTGGCTGGAGATCAGAGCCAATTTGTGGGGTGACCAGCGGGGCTAATGGGGGGCCCCTGCTGGCACCCGCCTTGGCTGGCCTGGGGCCTGCGAGCTGGGGGCAGCTCCTGCATTGAGTGTCTTCCCCCTGGTGGTCAGTGTGCATCATAGTGACTGGTTGTTCCACTGGTCGTTCTGCCATTCGGTCGATTTGCATATTAGGCTTTTATTATATAGGATAATATTCTACTCTGTGTGTGTGAACAAAATCCCATCTTCTTTATCAGTTCATCCTTTGATGGACACATTTAGTTGTTTTTTTTATGTCTGGTTATTGTGAATAATGCTGGAATGAACATTCAGGTGCAAATATGTCTTTGATGACCTGACTTCAATTCTTTTGGATATATATCCAGATGTGGAATGGCTGGATCATATGATAGTTGTTGTTTTGGTGGGTTAGCTATGCTAACAGTGGAGGTTGTGATCTGCATTTCCATGATGACAGTGCATGTTGAACATATTTTCATGTGAATGTTGGCCATTTGTTTATCTTTTTTGGAGAAAGGTGTATTCAAAACATCATCTAATGGACACATAACCCATGTTCTTGGTTTATAGATAATAATAATGAAATTGGTAATATGCAATCATTATTTTAGCTTTTTTTTAAAAAAATGGGGAACATTAAAAATAACAAATTACTTCCAAAATAAAAAAAAATTAGGGAGAAAATACTCAAGAGAAGTATAGAGACAGATTAAAGGGTACTTGGTAAGCTGTTGTTATTTCCTCCTATTATGAGCAGATTTTCATTGCTTAAATCAGGGGTGGAAAACGTCTGGTCCACAGACTGTAAAAGGCCCATGAAATCATTTGGTCTGTCCCTGCCAAGAAATTAGGGATGAGTTCATTAAATGTTTGACCAAATATAGCAGGCTAATTTTTAAGTTGATAATTTTGTATGGCCTGCGAATGATGTTACAAATATATAAATATCCAAATGGCCCTTGGCAGAAAAAAGGTTCCCCACACCTTGCTTATATAAACAAGAGAGAAAGAAAGAGAGAGAAAGAAAGAGAGAGAGAGGGAGAGAGAGAGAGAGAGAGAGAGAGAGAGAGAGAGAGAGAGAGAGAGACAAGATTTTGCTATGGAGACAGATATATGCAACAGGGTGGTTATCCCTTCACCAGGAGGGTGAAAGTTGACCTGTTTTATTTTTATTTATTTTTTTAATCCTCACCTGAGGATATTTTTCTATTGATTTCTTTAGAAAGAGTAGAGGGGAAGGTGGAGAAAGGGAGAGAGATATATGAAAGACATGGATTGGTTGCCTTCTGCACATGCCCAGACCATGGCCAGGGATGGAGCCTGCAACTGAGATACATGCCTTTGACAGGGAATCAAACCCACAACCCTTGGGTCTGCAGGCCAATGCTCTAACCACTGAGTCAAACTGACCAGGGAAGTTGGCCTGTTTTTAAAGCTGTTCAGGTGATTTTTCAGACAAAAACATCTCTGTGTGTGTGAATAAAATACTATCTTCTTTATCAATTCATCCTCTGATAGACACATTTAGTTTTTTATATTGTTATACAATATTGCAATTTGGAGATGCTGAGAGGAAGAAGAGCATTGAAAATAGTAAATCAACTATGTAAAATAGGAATATAATTAAAATATAGGTCAAAGTAACATAAGTCAAGAGAGATGAATAAAATTAATATATTTTAATTTCTTTCACTTTTATACACATGTAAAAATATCAGGTGATATTAAGGTTTGATAAGCCAGAATGCATGCTGTTATCTGTAGAATAACAAGACTAGCAAAATATAGAAGCATACGTATTAATAATATGTTGGCCACGATGAGAGAAAAAAGGAAGAGAGAGAGAGGGAGAGAGAGAGAGAGAGAGAGAGAGAGAGAGAGAGAGAGAAAACCCTATTCACAGAATAGAGGCTATCCTAATTTAACTCAAACATTGAGTTCATTCATTATTGATTTACTCATTTTAAATTTGTGGGAGCTTCAGGTCTCAAGCAGCTGTTATACCTTATATTGTAGTAACAAGTTTTGGAATATCATATTTTGCTAAAAAGAGTTTTGGCCTCTTATATTATAAGTACTCAATATAATGTTACATAAAATGTTTTAAAGTTAGATATTAAGAATTCATATTAAGTATATTATAAAGCCAAAACAAAATCCCATTTTTATATTAGGATTGATCTTATGCTGGGCATTTATATGTGGAGTGAATGCACATGTTCATTGGAACACTTGTTTCTTTTTACTCCCAATGAGTTAAAAAAAAATTAAAACACCCCCTATCAATTGTTATAATGATACATGCAAATTCTTCCCCTTATTAATATACTAGTGGCCCGTTGCACGAAGATTCACACAATAGGCCTTCTTTCCCCTGGCTGCCGGCACCAGTTTTTCTCTGGCACCCGGGACCCAGGCCTTTGGTCTGGCCACAGCAGCAAGGCTCGGCTTCTCCCAGCCCCTACTCTTTTTTTTTTTTTCCAGCTCCTCAAGTGGAGGCCAGGACTGGCTGGAAGCCTGGTTTGCCCCTGGTGACCCAGGTCCCCAGCCACTCCTTGAGCGGAGCCCAGGGCAGAGTAGAAGCCTGGGTTGCCCCCGGCGACCCAGGCACCCAGCCACTCCTTGAGCGGAGTCCAGGGCCATTGGGAAGCTTGGCTTCCTCCATCGCCAGGAGCAACTCAAGCCTCCTGCTCGCTCCAGCTCCGTGGCCGCCGCCATCTTCAGTCATCTTCAGTATTCGCTCTGCGCCTGCATATGTAAATTAACCGCCATCTTTGTTGGGTTGATTTGCATAGTCACTCTGATTGGCTGGTGGGTGTAGCAGAGTGGTGAAGGGATGGTTAATTTGCATGTTTCTCTTTTATTAGTGTAGATGAATCTTGTAGTAATCTAGTCAGATAACACAGTTCCTATAATGTATTAGGTATGATGACAATGATAACAGGCAATTTACTAGTAAATAACTTCTTTAAGTTTTCATAAAATGAGGATAAAAATAGAACCTAACTTATAGAACTTTAAAGATTTACCAGGTAATATATGTACAGTAACTATCTAGGTACCTTACAATGTGTATATCATATAGTAAATCCTCAATATTTACTAATTTATTGTTATTTTTAATCTTATGAAGCCAACTTCTTCTCCTGTCAGGCTGGTATTGGTTATTACTTTACAGCCTCAATGTGTTGTCTTAAAGTATTTTAATTCCTACTTACAATTTTATGAACCTTAGCAGTGATGAGAAAATTCTTCCCTGATTGTATGCTTCTATTTCATTTACCAATAAATTGAGAGAATGTACCAAGAGATAAGAACATTTTAATGGGGTTAAAATGTGAATTTACTTGAGTGGTCACTGAAGAATTTTATCTGAATAATTTTCCTGAAAACTCTTCTCTCATTAAGGTAAATTGAGATATGAGAATTGATTATCTTATTTTAATGTCCCATTATCTTACCTGAGATCTTTGATCTACTTGAACATTAAAATTAGATATAGTCCTACCAAAGCCTCAGACAAAGTTCTCATAGAAAATAAGCTGAAAAATCATAATTACAGTCATAAAGTCTTTGGTTCTAATTTCCACTCCAGCATAATTACTGTGTCACATTGTATCTTTGATGTCAGGTAACACTGACCTGACAACTATCTGTATATATAAAAGGTGAGCAACTGGAACGGCAGAATGGACAGAATGACCGGTGGCTATGATGCACACTGCAGCAGCCAACCAGTCTGATCCACAACCTCCATCGCCTCCTGGGCCCTTTACACCAGCGTATGCAAATTAACTGCCATCTTTGTCGGATAATTTGCATAGTCACTCAGATTGGCTGGTGGGCATGGCCGGTGGGTGTGGCTTCAGTGTATTAGAGGGACGGCGAATTTGCATGTTTGTCTATTATTATATAGGATATATATAGATGTTTATAGATCTTTCAAGATCGCTATGTTTATTATGGATACAAACTAGGAAATATTATTTATAATAGTCTGACAATATAATTATACAAAACCTCAAATCTCAGTCATTTGAAATAAGTATAGTGCTATACTTTTTTAAAAAATATATTTTATTGATTTTTTTACAGAGAGGAAGGGAGAGGGACAGAGAGTTAGAAACATTGATGAGAGAGAAACATCGATCAGCTGCCTCCTGCACCCCCCTTCCACCGGGGATGTGCCCACAACCAAGGTACATGCCCTTGACTGGAATCGAACCTGGGACCCCCCAGTACGCAGGCCGATGCTCTATCCACTGAGCCAAACCCGTCAGGGCAGTGCTATACTTTTAAAAATATTTTAAATAAACACTTAATATTCTAGAAATAAATGTAACTATTGCTAATTGGGATAACAAATGCAATTTTTAAAAAGAATATATGTGACTCTCAATCATTAATTTAATGTTAGTCTAATTTGATAATGTAATTAATATCCAATGATTTCTATAATAGGAATATAGGAATTCTTTCTGTGCCTATTGGAAAACTTATAAGTAGAAGTAGTATGTTAATTTAGACATTAAATTTAGAGAATATTTATTTTTAATTCCTGAGATTCAGCAGTAGAGCATCAGGCTTTTATGAAGATATTTTTGTTAAAAGAAATTAAAAACGGAACCAATAATGTGCTATATATTGATGAAGGCATTGCAATGAATGTGAATACAAATTTTAGTTTAGCATGCTCTATTTACATATCAAAGCACAACACCAGTACATATTTGAAACAAAGTCACTTTTTATTTTTTAACTATTTAATCTACATTTATTTATCCTTAGTTCACAGAAGTTTGCATTTCCAGTGATATTCAAAATGTTAGATATTAGGTATATGTACAAATGGAATCATCATTACCAAGGCTTTTATTACCCTTACTCTACCAACACTCTTCTTAGCCACAGCTTTCACATTTCTAAACCACACAGGTAAAAACTTATTTAAAATCACATAGCTACAACATTGTCTCCCCACCCTGGTGAGACGTCATCCCACCCAACTTGCAGTACCCTCCAAGCCATTTCCAGTGGCTCCTCCATGAAAACAGCCTGTCTTGGCTCCTGCTTTGGACTTTCCTAAAATTTTCAAGCAAGTAGCAACAGACCTCTGCATTCCCTGTACCTGTTGCTAAGTAGCCACAGGTCTGATACTAGCAGCAGCCAGCCTTGGTTTGCAGCTTGGCCTCTCCTGGACACCTTTGAGCTCAGCACAAGTAGCAGCTGTCTGAAATTCATTCTGTAGCTCATGGCAGGTGGCCCAGGGTAGGAAACAGGTGGTAGTTGATCTTAGCCTTGCACTTCCTCGGTTGGCCTCAGATACAGTGCTTTGGGTGAACAGCTTCAGACCATGTCAAAGTGTTACAGAACCACCTCCACAAGTGATTCACTCAGGGATGACCTTAGCAAACACCAAAGGCCCCTGAAGTGAATCCAACTCTGAAGTTGGCCCCTGCACAGCAGCTTCTCCACTGTAGTCCCTGCCACTCCTTGCAGCTGATTGGCCCCAGGGTCAATCCCTCCTTCGACCGCCAAAGGGGTCGCGACCCACAGTTTGAGAACTGCTGCTCTAAGGGTATGCCCCTCTGTGTAGGCTGTGCACCCTCCTCTGTTGTAGTTGAGTTTTGATTACTGTTGGCATCACGGGGAGGGATTGACCCTGGAGCCAATCAGAGAGGAGAGAGAGCAAAAAATTGAAAACATATTTGAAAAAATAATGACAGAAAACTTCCCTAACATGGTGAAGGAAATAGATGTACAAGTCCAGGAAGCACAGTGAATTCCAAACAGGATGAATCCAAGGAGGCTCACACCAACACATATCATGATTAAAATGTAAAAGGTTAAAGACAAATATAAAAAGCTAAAAGAGTTTATCACCACCAAACTAGCATCTCAAGAAATGTTGAAGGGCCATTTTTAACAAAAAGAAGAAAACAAAAAGATAAAATATGTATATAATAAAATGAAAATACATACATATTTATAATAATTGCTTTATATATAAATGCTTCAATCAAAAGACATACAGTGGCTGAAAGATTAAAAAAACAACAAAACAGCACCCTTACATATGCAGTATACAAGAGACTCACTTCAGATTGAAAGAGACACACAGACTAAAAGTAAAGGGATGAAAAAATATATTTAATTAAAACGGAAACAAACAAAAATGTGTGATAGCAATACTTATTCCAGATCAAAATAGACTTTAAAACAAACGCTCTAATAAGAGAGTAAGAAGAACCCATCAATTTCACTTCTGGGTTTTTATCTGAAGTAACCCCTTTAGTTATAAATCCCTCACCAATATCATCCCAGAAAACCTTCAAATGATATGTTTGTATAGATTAGGTTTATCTTTTCCAGAACTTTACATGAATGGAAAAATAGAGTATAGTACTCTTTTGTGTGTTGCTTCTTCCACTGATAAAATATTTTTTTCATATTCATCTATACTGTGACAAGTAGATAGACTTAATTCTTTTTATCGTTGAATACTACTTTTCTATAAGATTATATCAAATATGTTTATTCAAATGTGTATAGACTATTGTTCTTTTTCTACTTTCTGGCTATTGTGAATAAAGTTCCTATGAACATGTACATATAGTTATTTATGGATATAGATTGGGTAAAATATTGGGATTGGATTTGCTTGGTTATATGTTAATAAATTTAATTTTGTAACAAAATGACAATATTTTCATAAGTGGTTGTGTGAATTTGTATAACATTAGACAATGTAGTGGAGATCCAGTTGCTCAACTTTTTTGGCAAATTTAGTATCAAGGGTCTTTTAAATATTAGCTGTTCTAATGGATGAAAAGTGGCATGTAATTAGTTTTATTTTGCATGTCCTTGATGACTAATGATGTTGATAAACTTTCCATAAGCTTATTGTCTACTCATTTTTTCTTTATTTTGTGACAGGTTTACTTTTTTAATTGTATTATATTCCTACTAGAGGCCCAGTGCACAAAAATTTGTGCACTCGGGGAGTCCCTCAACCCTGATGTGCCCTCTTGCAGTCTGGGACCCCTCGGGGAATGTCCACCTTCTGGCTTAGGCCCACTCCCTGGGGAATTGGGCCTAAGCTGGCAGTCAGACATCCCTCTGGAAGCCCAGGAGCCCTTGGGGGATGTCCACTTGCCAGCGGGGAGCAGACCTAAGCTGCAGTTGGACATCCTTAGTGTTGTTGAGGAGGCAGGAGAGGCTCCCGCCACCACCGCTGTGCTGGCAGCTATCACCCTGGCTTGTGGCTGAGCAGAGCTCCCCCCTGTGGGAGCACACTGACCACCAGGGGGCAGCTCCTGAATTGAGCTTCTGCCCCCTGTTGGTCAGTGTGTGTCATAGTGACCAGTTATTCCCAGTTGTTCTGCTGTTAGGGTCAATTTGCATATTACCCTTTTATTATATAGGATAGAGGCCTGGTGAATGGGTGGGGGCCAGCTGGTTTGTCCTAAAGGGTGTCCCGAATCAGGGTGGGGGTCCCACTGGGGTGCCTGGCCAGCCTGGGTGAGGGGCTGAGGGCCGTTTTCAGACTGGCCACACCCCCTTCAGGAAGGGGGTCCCTACTGGAGTGCCTGGCAAGCCTGGGTGAGGGGCTGATTGCTGTTTGCAGGCTGGTCAAATCCCCCAGTGAGGACCCTCACCCCATAGGGGTTTGGCCAGCCTGGCTGAAGGGCTAATGGCTGTTTGCAGGCTGGCCACAGTCCCTTCAGGGTGGGGGTCCCTGCTGGGGTGCCTGGCCAGCCTGAGTGAGAGGCTGATGGCTGTTTTCAGGCTGGCCATGTCCCCCAGCAGGGACTCTTACTCCATGGGGGCATGGCCAGCCTAGGTAAAGGGCTGAGGGTCATTTTCATGCTGGCCACAGTCTCTTCAGGGTGGGGGGGGTCTCACTGGGGTTCCTGGCCAGCCTGGGTGTGGGGCTGATGGTTGTTTGCAGGCTGGCCACAGCCCCTAGCCACCCAAGCTTCCAGTGGAGGCTGGCTGGAAACAGGTATCTGGGATTTATTTAGCTTCTATAATTGAAATTTTGTAGCCTTGTAGCCACAGCTGGCCAGGGCCTGCAAGAAGCTTGGCTTCCTCCATCGGCGGGGCAACCCAAGCCTCCTGCTTGCTCCAGCTCTATGGATGCTGGCAGCCATCTTGGTTGGGTTAATTTGCAAAGTCACTCTGATTGGTTGGTGGGCGTGGCTTGTGGGTGTAGCAGAGGTGTGGTCAATTTGCATGTTTCTCTTTTATTAGATAGGATGATTGAGTTTTAATTTCTTAATATTGCCTGCTAAATATTTGCTAGATATTTATAATATTCCTATTTTCTCCTGCCTATGATTTATCTCTATTTTTTAACAAAGCCTTTTGAAGGGCAGAATGTTGTAATGCCAGTTAAATTAGTCTTATCATTCTTCTCTTTTTGATAGCTGCTTTTTTTGTGTTCTATCTAAATAAACTTAGCTTGCCCCAAGGTAACAAATATTTTCTCCTTTTTTCTTTCCACATTTTTTTTTTATTTCCAGTTTCTATATTTGGTCTATGACCCGTTTTGATATAATCTTTAATATCATCTGTGTGGTATGAGTTAGGTGTTATGGTATTTTTTCTATATATTTTATTTTTTAAGACCACTTTCCCATACATATGCATGGTATGTTTAAAAAATTAATTCATCATAATGTATTTGGGTCACTGTATATACTGTCTGTTTTATTACATGTTTCTACTTCTTGAAAATACCACACTTGTCTGATGAGTGTAGATTTAGAGTATGTCTTGAAATCAGTTAGTGTACAGCCTTTAACTTTGTTTTACTTAGCAACATTTTTTTGGTCATAAATGTCATACTCACAAGAAGAACTATAATTTTAAAAAGTTCTCTGACTTAAAATTATACTAGAAAGCAACAATAATAAAAACAACATGGTATTGGCAGGAAAACAGACACAAAGACCAATGGAACAGAACTGAAAACTGGTGAACACAATTTTTTGACACAATTTTTGAAGAGCAACTTTTCTTAAAATACCCATTGCTAATAACTAGCTTGATTAGAAATTCTCACATGAAATTAAGTTTCTTCTTTTTTAAAAAAAATATATTTTATTGATTTTTTACAGAGAGGAAGGGAGAGAGATAGAGAGTTAGAAACATCGATGAAAGAGAAACATCGATCAGCTGCCTCCTGCACATCTCCTACTGGGATGTGGCCGCAACCCAGGTACATGCCCTTGACCAGAATCGAACCTGGGACCTTTCAGTCCGCAGGCCGAGGCTCTATCCACTGAGCCAAACCAGTTTCGGCAAGTTTCTTCTTTATCTGCAAGTTTGGGATAATGAACATTCTACAACCTCATTAAATCCCTACCTCATGAAATCTCCACCTCCTTTAGTTAGCCATCTTATACATCCTTGATGTGTAATATTTCTCAGAAACATCTTCTGAATTTAGCCTAGATCGTTTCCTATACTTCCCTTTAATCACACTTGTCACTTTTTATTATTACAAACCAGAGTAAAACATATCTTTGATTTATTTTTTGCTATCATTAACACTTGCACAAAATACCTCTTAACTCTGCCTTATAAGCACATGGTAGGTTACATTTCCTCCTCCCCTGAAAAAGTAATGCTGTGCCATTCTCAGTGCATTATATTAGAAGATACCTGATGTATGTTTGTTTCATTATTGGTGATGTAATCTACAATTACATTAATTATGTAAATATCGTGTCAACCAGGTTTTTCCTTTCTAAAGTTATGATTATAAAAAGTGATTTTGAAGACATATTTTGAACTATAAAACTATCTTGTTTATCATCAAGCTTTCACTGAAACATTTAGCATTCATGGATATGTCTTTGCTGAATCAACCTTGATGGCAGCAAAATGATGATTTTGTAATTTAATTATTTCTTTTATATTTATTATTATTATTATTATTCTATATGGAAGACATTTCCCTCCAGGCTCTCCTCCCTATTTATTTTGCGTAGTAGTGTTGAACAAAGTTGTATAAATTCTGCACCAAAATTTGGTCAGAATTGACATGATTAATGTATTAAATTCACCATACATAAATTATATTTTTCTATTTAGTTTGCTTCTCTGTTGCTACTCTAAATAACACTAGAAACAGTCTTGAACTTTTAAAATTTTATTTTCTGAAAGGTACATTTTTTATGTTGCTATTATATATATTGACCAATTATTACTAGCTTGGTAAAATGTGTCTTTGAAACTCTGAACAGCTCTTTATTCAAACGCAAATAGTTTAGAAATTATTTGTAGGTACCTATAAAATCTCATAAAGTCATCTTGGATAAATAAATTGTACAGTTTATGAAAAATATTTTTTATAATTTTTATATATCTTCTGAGGATTCTTACATTGTCTTTCAATGATAAATCTTTTCAGCAACAAAAATATCTCTATAATTTCTCTGTTTACCTAAATTCTTACAAATAGCATAGTAATGGCACCCCAAAGATGTCCACAATCACTTGTGAATATAACTTACAGGGAAATAAAAGACATTGAAGACATGATTAAGGTTAAGGACCTTCAGATGGAGAGATTATCCATGTAGACCCTTATTAAACACAGGTTCCTAAAAGCAGAGAACTTTTCCCTGAGATGAGAACCCAGGAGAGAGATTCAACTTGTCAATGAAGACAGAGGAAGGCCTTCAAAAGCCAAGGAATTCAAATAGCCAGAGGAAGAAAGCTCTTCGGGCAGAGGAAGGAGATTAAGGTCAGAAAGGTAAATGTACATTAATAAAGGAAGAGTGTAAGAGAAGGAATAAATGAAGGCAATATAACATAAGGTATTGTTCTTATTCTTAGTCTAATATGTAACTGTTTAAATAAACCATAGTAACAGATAAGTGCTGAATGTTTATGTCACCACAAATTAATATGTTGGAGCACTAATTCCCAATATGATTGTATTTAGAGGTGGGGCTTTTGTGAGGTAATCAGGGCTAGATGAAGTCCTGAGAGTGGGGCCCTCATAATGGCATAAATCCTCTTGTAAAACAAGGAGACAAGAAATCTTTCAGCCATGATGCTCTGGCAAGAAGGTGGCTAAAAGGGGCTATTATCAGACATATCATCTTCTGACCTTGGACTTTCCAGCCTCCAAGAACTGTGAGAAATAAATGTTTGTTGTTTAAGCCACATAATCTATGGAATTGTATTATAGCAGTCTACACTAAGATAGTAACACAGATTTTGATGATTATACTACATGTATGTATGATAGAAATGTATGGTAAATTGTGCTGCTATGAACATAGGGATGCATATATCCTTTCTGATTGGTATTTCTAGCTTCTTTGGGATATATTCCTAGAAGTGGGATCACTGGGTCAACTGGGAGTTCCATTTATGGTTTTTTGAGGAAACTCCATACTAAAAAGAAAGAATTCTTACCATTTGAAATAGCATGGATGGGACAGGAGAGCATTATGCTAAGCAAAATAAGCCAATCAGAGAAAGATAAATATCACATAATCTCACTCATTTGTGGAATATAATGAACAACATAAACTGATGAACAAAAACAGATCCAGAGACAGAGAAGCATCAACCAGACTGTCAAATCTCACAGGGAAGGTAGAGCAGAGTGAGGGTAAGGGGGAGAGATCAACTAAAGGACTTGTATGCATGCATATAAGCCTAACCAATGGACATAGACATTAGGGGCATGAGGGCATAAGTGGGGGGTGGGGGGTTATGTGTGTGGGGGGGTAAGGACACATATGTAATACCTCAATCAATAAAGAAAAAAATATTCCTCAAAATATTTTGAAACACATATTTTACAAAGAGGTTTTGACTTAGCAATCAAATAAATGAATAAATTAGGTTTGAACTATGGCTTGAAACCCAACTAAAACAAAACAAAAAGGCTAAGGAAGAATTAAAAATCAATGTTTTTAGACATATGTAAAACCTTTAAGACAATTAAAAAATTATGGTTTTTTACATGAACTTCTTGATTAATCAGAAAAAATAGTCAGAAATTAGAGGCACTCTTCTGGGTAAGTCAATATTTTCTTTTAGTATATCAAACTCTATTTCATTATCTTCTTTGCAATTCATGTGAGAGGAACCCTAAGGTCTTTTTTTGTCAGCATAGAGAGACCCCCTGCACCCCACTTTAGCAGCAGCTCAGCTCCCTCCTCCATGTGGACCAGGACTGGTGGAGCCCAGCCCCTCTCAAATCCCCCTCAATTTCATAATTGCATGATAGGTTGTCTCAAAAACACATCTTTGAAACTTTGTGCAAGAATTTCATTGAGGTAACCTCTTAGGGGTGAGCACTGCTAGGGGAGGTTGTGCACCTGTAAAACTTTGACAGGTCCTGCACACTGTTCTCCCAGAGGAGGGGACTCCCCACTGCTCCCTAGAAAATCTGCTGGCGCCTCTGCTGCCTCACTTTGTCCCCAGGACTGGTCCCCACTAGAGAAGAAGCCTATCAATGTAATGGTGACAGTGCTCCCTCCCCAGTGTTCACAGTGTATATCTCCCCTTTGGGGAGGTAGGGCATCTCTGAGATGTACTGGTATGTGCACTGCTTCTACAAGGAGAGTGGTGATGCTTGCTCAGCATCGTGAATGTACTTCATGATAAGGAATGGCACCAGTTGAAATAAAACAATAACTTTATTATTTAAAAGGGATTATACAATGGAATGATGAAGGCCAAAAACAGCAAAAAGAAAATAATAAAAGCAAAACTCGCCCAAATCCCCAAAGTAACAAAAAGATAAAAAACGAAAGTTTGCCATGGAGAACATAAAAACAAAATAAGAACAGAAACGAAAACGAAAATATCAAGGAGTGGAGGGAAAACAAGTTTTTCCCTTGGGACAGCATGAACACATTCAACAAGGGGCCCTTGAGCTGGCCCCTCCATAGGCAGCTCCTCCTCTGAGGCAGGACCCAGCATGGGTCCCAGGAAGGGTTCTTCTTCCAGCGCTGGTGGGGCCTCAGTTCTGTCGGGGGCCAGCCCTGGCCCCACAGCTCCAGCTGGAAAGGCTGCTGGAGGTGGCAAGGGCTCTGAAGGTGCACAGGCCTCCAGCTCTGCCTCCAGCTCCTCAGGGTGGACTGTAGGTGTTACATGAGGAGCCGCATCTGCCCCCTGGGCTGGTGCTGGAGTTGTGAGAAGAGAAAAGGTCACCAATGTGCTGGTATTCCCTTGTGCCCCCCAAACACAGAACACAGCTAGAGCCCAGGACCCACCACAGGGCGCCCTCCTCTCCCACAATCAAGCAGGTGGGTGGTCTGAGGCCAGTCTTTGCTCCTGGCCAGGCTCTGGGGGTGCTCCCTGTGTGTCTGGCAACAATCCCTCCCATAAGCTCACATGGACCTCCCCACCCATTCCACCCCCACCACCCCACCTTCTCACCCTTGGGCTCTGCCTCCTTGGGCTCCAGGTCTTCTGGCCTGGTGCGATTCGCACAGCCGCAGCACTGCAGGACACAACTGAAAATGGCCATCCGCCTGTTGGGACTGAGCGGCTTTGAGGTTGGAGGCTTGTGGGGCCTGGGCGGCTCCGGTGGAGGAGTCCTTCTCCCTGACCTATGGGCCCTGGTCCCCCAGACCCCAGGTGGCCACACTCACTTCAGGCCTGCTGTGGCCCTCAGGGGTGTGGCTCACCGGCTCCTCCCTGCTGGGCATGGGGCGGGGTCTTCATGGCCAAGCTTCTGCTCCTCCTTGACCAGCTGCTGCTCCTCCTTGGCCAGCTGCGGCCTCTTCTTGGCCTGGGTTGAGCTCTGTAATGACAGTCATTGGCAGTTGACTGGGAAAACTCAAGCCTGGCCCTAGTCACTACTGCTTCTGCCCACTGGATCTTCTGCTCCCTGATCGGGTCTAGCCCTGTGTCTACACACACATCCACCGAGAGGAAATGAGACTCACCTCCAGGGCTCAGGATAGACCTCGGGCAGAGGGTGCCACTCACACTCCACGCCCACCCAGCCAGCCTTGACCCGGGGTGTGAACATGACTGGTCTTGATCCCCGAACCCAGCCTGTGCCTTTTCTGGAAAGAGCCTCCCCTCATGATCACCCCCTTCATCTCCCACCCCCAAACACACAGGGAGGGGAAATAGGGCTGCTCAGGTGGGATCAGAGTGGTGTCCTGGCCCGAACAAAACCTCCCTGTGTTACCTCGGGGTCCCGCCAGGAAAAGGGCCACAGGCGTCATCTGCTCTGAGTTTGGATCCAGCGGCGGCCACAACTAAACACACTCTCATGGCTGCCTCTCTTGAGGCATCGGCCTCGGGACACGGGGAGACAACACGAAAACATGGTGTCCTCTCCAATGTCTCTATCCGAGTGAGATGGGAGGGGCAGTTATAGAATGTGGCTGCCTGGTTACCAGGGTTCCAGGTTCTGTTGGGCTCCATCGTCAGGAAGTGAGGTGACTGGCTGTGTCCCCTTGCCCCAGCACCTCCTCAGACATGCTTGTAATTGCTGGTGTTCAAACTTTTCCGGTTGACCTGGACGTTCTTTGTCTTTCACATTGAAATCATCACTTTTAAACCATTTAAACCAGTGTTCACAAATATCTTGAGATGGAGCATGTTCACCATAAGCTTCCCGAAGTATAAGATAACTTTTTCTTCAAAATAAAGTAATGAATTAAAACTTCGCACAAATGCTCTTTTTTTGGCATGAAATTCGACATTTTTAAGCATAAAAATATCTATGATGTTAACACCTTCAGCAAATTTGACATGAAGTTTTGAAGCTTGCTGTCAATACAACAAAATAGCATATATATCAAATCACATATATATCAACATATGTGTAACTCCATCGATTAAAAAAAATCCACATTATTAACTGGTACAACTAGTATATGTTACAATCAACTCTATTTCTAAATACAGCAAATCTTCAAACTTCCATTTTCATTGGAATTTAGGTATCCTTTAGGGAGTGAGACTTTAAAATATTTCTGAGGTGATTAATTTAAGGACTTCACAAGGTCTGGATTTCACTGCATGGCATACATATTTTGAAATATATTATAATATATTAAATGTTAAGAAATCACCATCTGTTTACAATGAATCCATATTAAACAGAGATAATGTGCAAAATAGAGACATAATTATGTTTTTAAACTTGTGAATTTAAATGGAAGACACTTTTGATTAGAATCACCCTCACTTCACCTTAAATAATTCAAGGTGGCCCTTAAATTATTTGTAAGCTATGCTGCTATTCATCTGGAGTCACTGAGGAAATTACAAGGTGGTCTAAAACTTTGTTAAAACCATCACTAGGGACTTGGGGGTTAATTATCTTTCTTTTACCATTGACTTGGAAGTCACCTGAGATTCTGAGACTTTAACTGGGCAGTAGCTCCGAGGCATAACCTTACGGGGGCAAAGAGAATGGAACCGTGCCTCCAAATGATCTCCAGCCCTAAGTACTAGTGTGCTTTGTGAGGAAGGAATGTCCCTTACTAGTTGCTCAGTAGGTTAGAAAT